>NC_064820.1:208166219-208469249 GCF_024166365.1 Elephas maximus indicus | reverse complement strand
TAGAGCACTTTGGTGGGTGGGCTCTGCAGCTCTACCTTAGGCACCGAATGCTTGTGCCTCTAAAGATTGGTAGGCATCACTATCCTCACCCCCTTCTAGCAGGTGGGTAGGTGGTTTGGGTGAAGCTTCAGCCCTCAGTTCCATGCTGTGGATCATTGAAAAAAAAAGAGGGCTCTGTTTAATAGGTAGAGAGGTATCAGACCTTGAAAACTTGCCTTTTCACTGCTCTGCTAAAACAATTACAGTCAGATCTCTATCAGAATTGCCTTTGCATTCTAATATCCACCTTATTCCCTGTAGAGTTGAAAGCCAAAGACTGTGGATCTCATACGCTTGGCTGGAACTGGTTCTGTATTTTTATTCCAGTTTAGGGAAGTCAGGGAAGGATTTTTTCCCCCGGGTTGTTAGTTGTTGATTCTCTCAGGCCAGGAGAATGGGTTAGGGCACAACCCCACCCCGCAGAGCACTTCACTCCCTGGCCCAGGAAATTCCAATGTTAATGAAGCTGCCTGAGGCAGAGACGGGAGGGATCAGATAGATAGGAGAGAGTAAACCCAGAGATAGGAGAGAGTAGCTCCTGGCAATATAGACTAAGTTACTTATCTTGCTTGGTGATGACTGTTTTATCTGAGATTCCAGAGGCGTGTGTAGCCTGTGTGGGCTGGCTGGGTTGAGATTGCCTCTGATGGTCAGGGCTGCATCCCGCGATTGCGCCGTCTCAGGAAGCCGTGATCAGCTCCTCTGCTCCTGGTCCAAAGCCCAGCGCCAAGGTTTTCTGGCTGGGATGCTGCACTCCAGGCTCCAAAAGCAGTGGCTGCTTCCCCATGATTTCTTCTCCTGTCAGCCGTGTCATTGTGCAGCCTGCATGTGCTGGCTGGGTTTCCTCCAAGGTTACTTCAGGGGGTTAAGGCTGCGTCCCGTGCTTGTGCCATCTCAGGAAGCCGTGCTCAGCTCCTCTGCACTTAATCCAATGCCTGGCACCAAGTTTTTCTGACTGGGACTCTTGCTCCGGGCTCCATAAACAGTCACTGCTTCCCCGTGGTTGCTTACTTTCTTGTCTGCTGTGTCAGTGCAGCCTGCTTGCGCTGGCTGAGTCTCTACTTAGGTTACTCCAGGGGGTTAGGGGTTACGGCTCTGTCCCTTGTTTGCCCCTTCTCAGTAAGCCACAATCAGCCCCACCTTTCTGTCACCAGGGAACAGTGAAGGTTCAAGGCTTTGGAGCGGGATGCCGGTTCCAGAAGCGGTCGCTGCTTCAGCGTGCAGCTTTTCGCTCCCCTGTCACTCAGGTCAACTCTTTAGTTCTGTGTTTGATGGTCAGGGTTCGTAGATTGTCATGTATGTGATCGATTCACTTGTTTTTCCGAGTCTTTTTTGCAAGAGGGATCCGGCGGAAGTTTCTACCTAGTCAGCCATCTTGGTCCCGCCTCTCCCTTTCCTCTTTTTTGAAGTGTAAACTTATTCCTATAAATTGACTTCTGAGGAGAGCTTTTACCCTGTCCCAAAGGTTTTGGTATGATGTGTTTGCATTCTAGTTTGATTCTAAGAATTTTTTTGATTCCATCTCTGATGTCTTCTGTTACTCACTGGTATTCAGTTTCCATGTAATTGTTGTTTTTTTTTTTCCCTTACTCTTTCTGTTGTTAATTTCTACTTTGATGGCATTGTGGTCAGAGAAGATACTTTCCATTATCTCAGTGTTTTGGATTTTGTTGACGGTTGCTCTGCAGCCTAAGATGTGGTCTATTCTGGACAACATTCCACGTGCATTGGAAAAGAATGTGTACTTTGCAGCTGTTGGGTGGAGTGGTCTACATATGTCTACGAGGTCAAGTTGGCTGAATATGCTCTTTAGCTCTTTATCTTTTTTGAGTTTCCTACTAGATGTTCTGTTCCTTTACTGAAAGTGGTGTGTTGAAGTCTTCTACTATTATTGTGGAACTGTCGATGTCTCTTTTCAGTGTTGTTAGAGTTTGTTTTATGTATTTTGGAGCCCTGTCATTGGGTGCATAGATGTTTATTATGGTTAAGTCTTGATGAATGGATCATCCCTTTAATCATTATATAGTGCCCTTCTTTGTCTTTTATGGTGGATTTTGTTTTAAAGTCTATTTTATGTGAGATTAGTATTGCCATTCCTGCTCTTTTTTGGTAGCTTTTTGTTTGATATATTTTTTCCCTTCATTTTTTAATAAATTTGGATCTTTGTTTCTAAGTTGTCTTTCTTGTAGACTGCATATTGATGGATCCTTTTTTTTTTTATTATTCATTCTGTCACTCTATGTCTCTATATGTGTGCACTTACAGCATTTACATTCTGTGTAATTATTGATAGGTGCGAGTTTATTGCTGTCATTCTTTAGTGCTTTTTGGTGTGCTAATGTTTTCTTTGTTCCTCTTATTCTCCTATGCAGCGTTCCTTTTGTTTGTGGATTTCTTTTTAATTTCTTTTGTTTTTGTAGATATTTTTTATGCAGACTTTATTTTTTCTTCTTTATTTTGATGAGTAGATTTGTTAACTTTCTTCGGGGTTACCTTGATATTTACGCTATTCTTTCTAAGTTTAAGCCAGTCTATTATTACTTGGTATCACCTTGCCCCCCTGTTCATTAGAAAGTTCTATACCTATACTGTTTATTCTCTCTTTTATTGTTCTGATGTTGTTGTCATTTACCGATTAACCTCTCTGGTTCACTGTTGTAAATCTTTTGGTTTTGGATAGTCCTTGAGAGTTCATTTCCTAGGTTGGTATCTGTCTGATGCAAGTCTTAGTTTCAGGCTGAGGTTTGATATTGTTTGTTCTCAGACCAAAAGACTCCCTTTAATAATTCTTGTAAGTTTGGTTTATTTTTATGTATTCCCATAATTTCTGTTTATCTGTAAATGTCCTAATTTCACCATCATATTTGAACAAAACTTTTGCAGGATATGTTATTTGTGGTTGGCAATGTTTTTCTTTCAAGGTTTTATATATATCATCCCATTGCCTTCTTGCCTACATGATTTCTGGTGGATGATGAGAGCTTAGTCTTATTGTTTCTCCTCTGTATGTGACTTTTTGTTTTTCTCAAGCTCCTCGCAGGTTTTTTTTTTTTTTTTGCCTTTGATTTTAGCAAGTGTGATTATGATATGCTTTGATGTGTTTCTTTTGTGGTCTATCCTATATTGGGTTTTTTGAGCTTCTTGGATGGCCAGCTTTTCATCATTCATGAAATTAGGAAAGCTTTAAGTCAGCAATTCTTCTGTGATCTTCTCTGTGTTTTCCATTTTCTCTACCTGTGCTGGAACTCCAATCACTTGCAAATTTTTGCTTTTGATTATATCCCTCATAATTCTCAGGGTTACCTCATTTTTCTTCATTGTTTCTTCTGATTTTTCCTCAAACAGAGCTGTATTCAAGTGATTGTCTTCAATTTCACTGATCCTGTTTTCCATCATTTCAAACCTGCTCCACGTTCCTGCTGTGATACTATCTCTGAACCGTTCTTGTTTATCGTTTGGATTTCTAGTTGTTGTTTTTGTCCGATTTCTAGTTGTGAATTTTTTTTTTTTTTGGCATTTTGTTCCTGTAAAGTCTTCATTAATTGTCTGTATTTTACATGAATTTGTCTGCCTTTTCCATAAGTTTGTCTATTTTTTCCTCATTTTCATCCACTTTTTGCTTCAACTCTTTATTAGCTCTGAATATTAGACATTTTTCAGGTAGTTCTAGTGACTTTTCTTCTACTGGAAGGTCATCTGGTGTTTTCTTTTGGACACCTGCTGGAACTATCCTGTTCTTTTTTTATATATGTTTTGATTTTGTCTACTGCCTTCGGGACATTAACTAGTTATTTTCTTCATTTCTTGATTGTAGATTTCTTTGTTTGTCCAATGGGTGGGGCTAGCCACTCTGCTATGGTGTAGCACGGCAGATCTGGGGAGGGGCTGGGATGGGTTGTTTGTGGAACATACTAGGGCCTACAGGACAGACCAGGAATCAGTGCCAGGCAGGTTTTGGTAGGCCATGTCTGTGCTGCTCAGAGGTGTGGCATTGAGTGCACGGTGCAGGTAAGAAGGTAAGATGGGGGAGGCTTTGATGTATGGAGCTAGTATGGGTATGGAAAAGGGGAGAGAGAAACAGGAGTAAAAAACAAACAAAGAAAAAATGCTCCCTCCCAAAAAAAAAAAAAATGCAAAGGGAGCTTGCTGTTGCCCTGTAGAGATGAGAACTTGTGAAATGGAGAGAATCAAAAATGGGGGGAAAAAGGGAAAAAATAACTAGGTAAATATTTGGAAAAACAAAGTAGTAAGGAAAAGCTCCCAGAGGTCCCACCAGTGTGGCCATGAAGATCTGCAAAGTCTCCCAGTTGCACAGGATAGCTTGGCTAGAGTGGGTATAGATGTCACACAGCAGCAGGTATTCAGGAGACTGGAAAAGAAGGTAAGTATAGACAGATGAGAACTGAGAAGTGAAAGACAGAAAGGGAAAAAGAGAGAAGGAAAAAATAAACAGAAAGAAAAAAAGAAATGCCCCCAGGGATCCCACATATGTGGCTGCACATATTGGCAGAGTGGCTCCCAGGCTGTGCAGTGCAGCCTTGTTAGAAGGGACTCTCAAATGTGAAAAGAGAAAGAAAACAAACAAAACAAAAGAGAACAACAAAGACCCCACCAACACTGTGTCACAGTTTGGGGAGTGGATCCTCAGCCAAGCAGGGCTTCACAGACTTTCAAGAAAAAGCAAAGATGGCACACAGAGCCAGGTGCTCTAGAGAAAGGAGAGAAAGGTGACGGGAGGCACAGAAGAAATCAAAAGAGACAGAAAGATGCTACACCAGCTCAGGGACCTGGCCAGTGTGCCCACGGCAGAAGCAGTTGCCTCCTGGCCAAGAGACTACAGCTGCTGGGAAGCAGAGGAGGCCAAAGCAAGAGGGAAAAAGAGTGCAGGTTAGGAAAGTGTATATCGCTTGTTACTGGGTGCTCTGTTTCTTGCTGGGAACTTCCTGAAGCTGCTTTCCCATACTCCTTGTCTGCAGATCTATGATGTGGGTGGGGAGAATCCAAGCTGCATGGATGCGGTACTTCCTGGCAGGCTGAGCCACCGCAGCCAGCCTGGAAGCTCGGAGGTAGAACAGCAGGAATAGTATGTGGGGTGGGAAAGCATGTATCGCTGGTTACTGGGTACACTGCCTCCTGCTGGGAGCTCTGTGAAACTGCTTTTCTGTGCTCCTTGTTAGCTAGTCTCCACCAGGAGCCCAAGACGGTGAACCTGTGCTGTGTTAGATGAGAAGGAACCTTGGCAAGTATCTCTCCTCTCTCTCAGTCCTCTGTCAGTTTCTTATTCCATTAAGTGTTTGGCTGAGCTCTTCATCTCTTCATTTGACAAATGAGACTTGTCTCTGTTTTACTTTGTTCTTTGGGTCTTTGCTGTGGAGGGAAGGCACGATGCTTCTGTCTATGGTGCCATGTTGGCTGGAAGTCCTCCTGACTTTTTAAAATATGTTTTGATATTTTCCGCTATTGTTGGGACATTCAGTAGTTATTTTCTTCATTTCTTGATTGTAGATTTTTTTGTTTCATTCTGTTTTTTTGTTTTATTTGGTTACGTCTGAACAAGCGGGCTGTGCATTCTCTGCTGTTTGGTTGTCTGTAGTCATGATACTTTTTACCTCCTTGTCCAATGGGCAGGGCCAGTCACTCAGCTATGGTGCAGCAGTTCAGGTCCAGCTGAAGGGGAGGGGCCGGGATGCGTTGTGCGGCACATACTAGGGCCACCAGGGCAGTCTAGGAATCAGTGCCAGGCAGGATCCGGTTGGCCTTGCTTGTGCTGCTCAGAGGTGTGATGTTGAACACACAGTGCAAGGAGGCAGGAAAGGGAGTGGGGTTGTGATGTATGGAGTTAATGTGGGTATGGGAAAGAGGAGGAAGAAACAGGAGCCAAAAACAAACAAATAGGCAGGAAAAAAAAAGTGCAAAGGGAGCTTGCCATTGGAGTGGAGAGATGAGAAATGAAGAAAGCAAAAAAAGGAAAAGAAAAATAATAACTAGATAAAAATTAGGGAAAAAAAAGGGAGGGGAGGAAAAGCCCACAGGGGTTCCACTGGTGTGGTGCGAAGACCAGGGAAATCTCCCAGGCACGCGATATAGCCTGACTAGTGCCGCTGTCCTATTTGTTCAAGTCATAGAGATAATTATTTGATTTTGGCCCTTTCTTCTTTTTGGAAGTATGCATTTATTGCTATAAATTGTCCCCTGAGCGCTGCTTTTGCTGTGTTCCACAAGTTCTGGTAAGAAGTGTTTTCATTCTCATTTGAGTATATGAATTTTCTTTATTCCGTCCTTAATTTCTTTTGTAACTCAGTAGTTTTTGAGCAAGGTGTTGTTCAGTTTCCATGTTTGATATATTTTTTCCATGCTTTTTGTTATTGATTTCTACTTTTATGGCTTTATGGTAAGAAAATATGCTTTGTAATATTTCTATGTTTTGGAGTCTGTGAATGCTTGCTTTAAGGCCTGATATGTGGTCTATTCTGGAGAATGTTCCATGTGCATTGGGAAAAAAGTATACTTGGCTGCTGTTGGATGAAATGTTATATGTATGTCTATGAGGTCAGGTTGCTTGACTGTGGCATTTAGATCTTGGTGTCTTTATTGAGCTTCTTTATGGATGTTCTGTCATTCACTGAAAGTGGTGTGTTGAAGTCTCCTACCATTATTGTGGCGCTATCTCTTCTTGATGATGTTAGAGTTTGTTTTATGTATTTTTGAGCCCTATTGTTGGGTGTGTAAATATTTATTTTAGTTATGTCCTCCTAGTGTATTGACCTTTAATCATTATATAGTGTCCTTTCTTATCCTTTGTGGTGGATTTTACTTTGAAGTCTACTTTGTCAGAAATTAATATTGCCACTCTTACTCTTTTTTGGTTGCTGTTTGCTTGATATATTTATTTCCATCCTTTGAGCTTTAGTTTGTTTGTGTCTCTAAGTGTAAGGTGTGTCTCTTGTAGGCAGCATGTAGATGGATCATGTTTTTTTTACCCATTCTGCCACTCTCCGTCTCTTTATTGGTGCATGTAGTCCACTTATATTCAGGGTAGTTATTGATAGGTATGAGTTTAGTGCTGACATTTTGATGTCTTTTGTGTGTGTGTGTTGTTGATAGTTTCCTTTTTCTACATAATTTTCTGTACTCAGTCATTTTTCTTTATGTATTGTCTTTTCCTCTTTTTCATTGGTGTTGTTTTTATATTTGCTGAGTTTTTATTTTTGTGTGTGTGTGTGTAGGATTGTTAGTTTCCTTTGTGGTAATTTTAATATTTACCCCTATTTTTCTAAGTTTAAAGCAATCTTTTATTTCTTTACATTGCCTTGACTTGCTGTCTATATGAAAGATTTATGACTACATTTTTATTCCCTCTTTTTTGATTTAATGTTGTCGTCTTTTATGTAATGATGTCTGTTTCCCTGTTTTGAGCATTTTAGCTTTGATTTATTTTAATGATTGCCTATCTGGGTTGATATCTGTTTGCTCTGGTCTGTGTTCTAGTCTTGGGTTGTTATGTGATGCTGTTGATTTTCTCTCCGTGGGACTCTCTTCAGTATTTCTTGTAATTTTGGTTTGGTTTTTGCAAATTCCCTAAACTTCTGTTTATCTGGAAATGTCCTCAAGTCACCTGGCAATTTTGTTTCCTTCAAGACTTCATATATATCATCCCATTGCCTTCTTGCCTTCATGGTTTCTGCTGAGCAGTCCAAGCTTAGTCTTATTGACTCTTCTCTGTAGGTGACTTTTCATTTATCCCTAGCTGCTCTTAAAATTCTCTCTTTATCTTCGGTTTTGGCAAGTTTGATTATAATATGTCTTGGTGATATTCTTTTGGGATCTACCTTGTGTTCGGTTTGATGACCATCTTGGTTAGATATCTTCTCCATATCAGGAAAGTTTTCTGCCAACAAATCTTCAACAATTCTCTCTGTATTTTCTGTTTCCTTCCGTGTTCAGGTACTCCAATTACTCGTAGGTTATTCCTCCCACATAATTCTTAGGGTTTCTCCATTTTTTTAAATTATTTTATTTGATTTTCCTTCAAAAATGTTGGTGTTGAGTGCTTTATCTTCAGTAATTTTGATTTCCATTTCCTCAATTCTGCTCCTATGACTTACTATTGAGTTGTCTAATTCTGAAATTTTATTGTTAATCTTCTGGATTTCTTTTTGCTGTCTCTTTATGTATTCTTGCAGCCTATTAAGTTTGTCATTATGCTGTTCTCTGATCTTCTTAAGTTCCCCTAATGCTTTGTCTGTGTGTTGCTTGGTTTGCTCCGCATTTTGCCTGATCTCCTTCCTGATGGCTTGAAGAATTCTTTATACTAATCTTTTGTATTTTACCTGTGGTAATTCCAGGAAGTTATCTTAATCTGGAAGATATCTTGATTCTTTGTTTTGGGAGCTTGCTGAAGCCATCATCGTCTGCCTCTTTACGTGATTTGACATTGCATGTTGTCTCCAAGCCATGAATAAGTTATTGTATTTATTTATTTATTTTATGTTTGCTTACTGTGTCCTAGCTTCTTGTTTTGTTTTGACATACTCAGATAGTCTGCTTGTGTGAGCTAGTTTAATTATTGGCACCTTTGAAGCTGTAAAGTCCTGTCACCAGGTGTTTACAGCAGTTCATAGGTATATGACACCAAGAGTTCATTTACTTTTCTTATATGGATTTAGCTCAGGTGTCCAGGCAGTTGTTCACCAAGTGCGTGGTGTAGATTCTCAGCTACAGTCTTAGAGGAACAAGGGTGATTGGTGTAGGCACAGGTTTCTGGCTGCAGTAGGAGGTCACATGCTGAGCAAGGCAGGGGCCTGACAACCACCCCTGAATGTTTGTGAGGAAAGTGTGTCCGTGTTCCCTAGAGCATGTAGGTGGGTGGGTTTTGCAGCCAGACTATGGGCACCCAATGCTGTTGGCTGTAAGGACTGGGAGGCACCACTTATCCTTGGACCACCTAGCAGGTGGTAGGTGGCATGGGTGAAACCATCAAACCTCAGGCCCCTGATGTGGGTAGGCGAGGACCCTGCTTAATAGGCAGAGTGGTGTCAAACATCATTAACTTGCCTCTCCAGCATATAGCTGAAACAATTTAAGTTAGACTTCAGGTATACACAACACCATGTGGTACTGTGCTAATGAGGGCCTACACTGTTGAAATGGGCCCACTCTGGTCTATGCAGGCATGAAAGGCATTCAAAGTCAGTGGACCCCTTATGCCTGTGCCTAGGCAAAGGAGGTGTTTCTGCCCTGACTTCCCTGCTTAGGGGATCTGGCAGGTTACTTTTTCCCTGCTTGTTAATTTGTTCCTTCTCCAAGGCTGGGAGAATGGCTCAGGATGTGAGACAGGTTCTTCTTCTGGTCTGGGGAAAGTGGCTATCAGTGAAGCTGGTTCAGGACTTGGAGCAGAGTGAGGAAGGTTCAGGAAAATGGAATAGAATTTTTTTTTTCCCCCAAAGGGGTGTTTTTTGGTCTGCATGGTAGATTAGATGCATGTGTTTATCTTTTGCAGAGAAAGCCACTTTTCACTGATTCTGGAGGCGTGAGTGGACTGTCTGCCTCTTGGACTCTCCCAATGTGGAAAATTCATTCCAAATGCCACTACTTGCCTCACTGCACTGGCACCAGCATATCTGACCTGCAGGTTGCCAGTTCCTACCAAATCAGGTCTGGTGGCTCCTCACTGCTTCTGAACCCCCCTCCCTCCCCCTGCCACTCAGTCCGATTCCTCAATTTGCCTTTGATGTTCAGGGCTTGTAGATTGTCATATATTATTGATTCATGCGATTTTTTCAGGTCTTTCTTGTAAGAGGGACCAGAGGATACTCCGGACTATGCCACCATCTTGGCCCCACCTTTCATCTTTTGATTTCTTGACTGCCTGCTTCCATGAGTGTTGATAGTTGATCCAAGTAAAATGAAATCCTTGACAACTTCAATCTTTTCTCCGTTTATGATGATATTGCTTATTGGTCCCATTGTGAGGATTTTTGTTTGCTTTATGATGTGTAACACAACCTGAAGGCTGTGGTCTTTGATCTTCATTAGTAAGTGCTTCAAGTTCTCTTTACTTTCAGCAAGCAAGGTTGTGTCATCTGCATAATGCAGGCTGTTAATGAGCCTTCCTCCAATCCTGATGCCCTATTCTTTTTCATATAGTCTAGCTTCTCAGGTTATTTGCTTAGCCTGCAGATTGAAAAGGTATGGTGAAAAGATACAACCTTGCACACTCTTCCTGACTTTAAACCACATAGTATCCCCTTGTTCTGTTCGAACAACCACTTCTTAATCCATGTACAGATTCCTCATGAGCACAATTAAATGTTCTGGAATTCCCATTCTCCACAATGTTATCCATAATTTGTTATGATCCACACAGTCAAATGACTTAGTGTTGTCAATTAAACACAGCTAGACATCTTTCTGGCATTCTCTGCTTTCAGCTAGGATCCACTTGACATCACCAATGATATCCGTGATTCCACATCATCTTCTGAATCCAGCTTGAATTTCTGGTAGTTCCCTGTTGATATACTGCTGCAGCCTCTTTTGAATGATCTTCAGCAAAATTTTGCTTGCATGTGATATTAATGATATTGTTCAATAATTTCCAAATTTGTCTGGATGACCTTTCTTGGGCATAAACATAAACATGGGTCTCTTCCAGTCGGTTGGCCAGGTATCTATCTTCCAAATTTCTTGGCCTAGACAATGAGCACTTCCAGTGCTGCATCCATTTGTTGAAACAACTCAGTTGGTATTCTGTCAACTCTCAGAGACTTGTTCCTCACCAATGCCTTCAATGTAGCTTGGATTCCTCCCTTCACTATCATTAGTTTCTGATTACATGTTACCTCCTGAAATGCCTGAATGTCGATCAAGACTTTTTGGTATAGTGACTCCGTAACTGAGATATTTTTTGGATTACTGTATTTTCAGAACACATTAGATAAAACATGTTGATATTTCTTTTGTGTTGAATTTTAGTTTCAGTATAGTGTTGAGGGCCATATTGTGAAGTACAGGTGCTTATTTCAGTCAATTCTAACCTTATTGCAACTAATGTTTATTATTTTCTACACTCAGTAGACTAGATAGATAGATAGATAGATGATAGATAGATAGATAGATAGATGATAGATAGATAGATAGATAGATAGATAGATAGATAGATAGATAGATAGATAGATAGATAGATAGACAGATAGATAGATAGACAGATAGATAAATGATATATTCTAGCTGGTCTCAGGTACACTATGCAGGATATAACTTTATATTTCATTGAATGTATAGGCTAAGTTTGATAATGGAGGCTAACAAAATTAATGAAATATTTTCCATTTTTTTACTTGATTCTTACATAATCATTCACGGGGTTTAATGTTTGATGTTCCTCTCTCACACACACATTCATATGTACAGAAAAAATACTATTTATCACACTGCCTGATTTCCTAAAATTTTAAAATTCACTATATAACATTGCATTATTACATACTAAGGGATGAGATATAGAATACTGATTTAATATCATTTTATTACATGTTACACATGTATGGTAAGTTATTCCATGGACATCACCAGAAATATACTGATGTATTATTCCTGGGCGAAAAATTGATTATTCCTGTCTACAAAAATGATCAATTCAGATCTAAACCACTGTTCATGATACCATCATTGCATATCACATTTCTCATCATGGTCATTTCAACCTCTGTGTTAGATTTTCCTCAATTTTTTGTTGTATGGGCTAGTGACTGTGAGACAACGTTTAAGAAATTGAAAATTACAGATTGGAGCAGTGTAACAGAGATCAATAATAAGACAGGAATTGAGACCAGAGTCTATGTTTCATTTTTATCTAACACAAGAGACGAATATCCTCAAACTAGATCAAGAGGACAGATCCCTTCTCTAGTTCAAAAAATCAACTGATCTAGATATTGTATTACTAGCAAAATTACCTATTTCCTTCATTGAAAATATTTCCTAGGTACTTTAGTAATATTAAAGAATGCACGAAGTTCTGTAGAGATGTGAGTAGAACATTTCCCCCCTAAAATTTCACCCTAAGAGGCCAATTTATATCATGAACTTTGCTCTTTCAAAACAGTACCAATACAAGTTTGTGTACTTACCAGGTGAGAAGTTTTATTGTGTGAGTGGTGTCATCTAATTCTTCCATTAAATTCTGAACTACAGCATGCAGGATTTTTCCCACCTATCATGCCTCTTGTAAAGTGTGAAGTGAAGAGGATTCATGGTAAAAGAAAGTGGCCCAGATTTCTGTTATCAGTGGCTAAATCATTTATTGTAAAATTGAAGTTCAGTTTTTCTCCTTCTGGAAGTAAGATATCTGAAGATCACTTCTGATGAGAGGTGATATTGATGGGCCAAAGTGGACATTGTATGTTCTCAGGGATTCTCCTCAGTGACAACCTAACTCAACTCTAGTTTTCAAGTAGTAGTCAATAGTAACTTTTGTGCTCCAAAATCCAGTACCAGTCACAGTGGGGAACCCATTTTCTTTGTTTTTCACCAAAATTCTCCTTGTTATTGTCCAGTTGTACAGATTTGGCACCACCCACAGAGTGGTCAGCTGTCAGATGGCTATATTTATCATAGAAGGACCTTCAAGCCAATCTACAGCAAAAACTGAAAAATTTGGCTGAAGTAGTGAGCCTTCCTTGTAAGGACTGTCAAGGTGAGGGGAATTCCACATGTCTACCATCTTGTTCATAATCCATCTAAAAGCTTTAGGTTTTCTTTGAAGATCTGGGTAAAATGCTAGTTCCCATAAAATGTCCACTGATGTCATTTTAGTGTGGGCAGGAACTTTCTCTCCAAAGTGTCACATGATTGGGTTTCTAGACTTTTGGTCAACTTTCATTTGTGATGTTTGATATCTAAATACCACTTAGTGCTTGAATTAAATTACTCAGAAAAACAATTGACTCATCCTAAAGCTCTGGTACAGAAGGAGCTGTGTGGCTCCCAAAGGAAAATAAATACAAATATGACATGTAGTTTGATTGTTTTAGTCAAATGTTAGCAAAAAGTAGGCACATATTAGACTGATAGGGAAAATAAGGATAGAAAGATCAAATGAAGGCCGGAGTTGTTAAGGGGTAACAGGTATTTGTAAATGTTTCAGAATCTTAAATCAGCAGATAGGACATAAAATAGCAAGAAAAACAAAAACAAAACTTTCATCCTATATGTAGGAAACCCTGAAGAGTCCTCAAAAAAGCTATTCAGACTAATAAATGAAGTCAGCATTGTGGCAGGGTACAAGGTCAACACACAAAAATCAGTTGGATTTCTATACATCCGTAATGAACGAGTGGAATTTGGATTTACATTGTAATGAGCAGAAAGTGTATGCTAAATAAATAATGCTGATCAAAATAAAGTGATCTGTGATTCCACTCTTGTCTCAGTTATCTAGTGCTATTATAACAGAAATACCATAAGAGGATTGCTTTAACAAACAGAAATGTATTTTCTCAAAGTCTAGGAAGCTAGAAGTCCAAATTCAGGGCAGCAACTCCAGGGAAAGGCTTTTTGTCTCTGTTTGCTGTGGGCGAAGGTCCTTGTCATCAATTGTCCCTGGTCTAGGAGCTTCTCAGCACAGGGACCCTGGGTCCAAAGGACAGGTTCCCCTCCAGGTTCTTCATTCTCAGTGGTAGCAGGTCTCCATCCTCTTGTAACCTGACCCTATGAAGGCCATAAATTTCCATTAGTTCTTAAACTAGCCCAAGCCAGATTTGGCCCACCCTGGATGGGCAGAAGGGCCAGCTGTGACTGCTAATTGACCTCAACAGAGGATGCAAAAACAGGTGGAATGAATTGGAAGGAAAATCATCACCTGGACCATACTCCAAAGCTACAAGTCCAACAAGAACCACATCACCTCCTGTTTCCTGGTTGCATTCTAAAATTTTCCCTCCCACATACACCTCCGTGGCCACCATCTTGCTGCCCAAATGACATATAAGCCCTGCTTCCCCATAGCTTGGGGAGTCGCATCTGAAGAACTTCCTCCTGTCTCCTTGCTCTGAGAATTGCAATGAAGTTACTTCTCTTTCTCAAAGGCCAGCGTCCAGATTATTGGCAAATCTGAGTACACCAGACAGAATTCATCTTCTAGGGTTTGGTAATGCTCTTTGCTCGATTCTCTTTTATATCTAAAAAGAGATTGCCTTAATGTACAATCTAATCCTGAAGACTCAGTCCTGTCTTATTAACATAACTGCCTCTAATCTTGCCTCATTAACATCATAGAGTTAGGATTTACAACACACAGGAAAATCACATCAGATCACAAAATGATGGACAACCACACAATTCTGGGGATCGTGGCCTAGCCTAGTTGATACACGTTTTGGGGGAACAGAATTCAGTCCATAACATTTCACACTTTGCCCCCCAAATTCATGTCCTTGCCACACGTAAAACACATTCACCCCATCACGTCATAGCAAAAGTCTTAAATCAACTCCAAGTCCAAATTCCAAAAATTCCTCTTCATCTGTGAAACCTCAAATACAAGTTATCCACTTCCAAAGTACAATGGTGGGACAGACACAAGCTAGATATTTCCATTACAAATGGGAGAATTTGGAGGGAAAAAGGGATAACAGGCATCAGACAAATCAGCAGAACTCATTACATTAACTCTCAAGCCTTGAAATTAATCCTCTGTTCTCGGAGACCATTTAGGCAATGACCCTGTCCTCCAGACTCTGGGTGTTGGCCACACTCTCTGGATTTTGGAAAGAGACTTCTCAGCACTGGGCTTCAGCTTTGCCTTGCAGGCCCACTGGAATGGCAACACTGCTCCCTCTAATTTGAGCAACCCCATTCTCTTAGTCCATCTCAGTGGCAACCCTACCCTCTTGGCCCCTGCAGCTCCTGTTCTTCTGCCTTTTGGGTATGGCATTCCCACCCCCTCAGCTTTGGGCAACGGATCTGGCCTCATTTTGCTGGCACTTGTGAAAGGCTGTCCCACACTCTGGAATGGAGTTGGTGAAGACCTGACTCTTTGAAACCTAGGAAGCTGTGGCCCCACTCTTTGAAGCCTCAGAGGCCATGGCTCCACCTTTTGAGACGCCAGAAGTCATGGAAGTCATGGCCCTACCCTTTGAGACTGAGGAAGCTGTGGTTCTTGTGTTTCTTGTCTCTTCAATTTCTTCCTGGTTTCTTGGTCTCTCAATCCCCTGGTTCACTGCCCATGTCTGCCCTGATGGGGCAAGTGTTCCAAAGTTCTTTAGCTCCACCAATAGGTGTCTAGAAGGGGTGCCAGTAAACTTTTGGCCAGAAGGCACTCAGATATCATGATCCCTGAGTTGGCAAGCATAGCTTCACTGATAAGTGCTTGGGGGCACCCCACTCTTCCAGGAAGCCTCCTGCACAAAGGCACTCAGCTCTCTTGCTCTGTGTGTTGGCTCCAGCACTGTCTCAAGTCAGTCTTCTGGTTCTGCTGATGCTGTATCTCTGCTGCTGATTCTAGCTATCTGTGTCACCTCCAGTGTTAGAGCTCTCCTCTCTTTCTTCTGAATCCTCACCAGAATTGTCTTTGATGTCTATAATTCCCCCAAGAGTCTCTTCAAGGCAACCTAGGCTTTTACTATTAGGCACGTTAAAACTCTTCCAACATCTACCCATTCACAGTTTCAAAACTGCTTCTGCATTTTAGGTATCTGTGGCAGCAGCACCCCACTCTTGGTACCAAATGTCTTAGGCTGGGTTCTCTAGAGAACTGGTGTTTATATATATATATGTATATATATGTATATAAGGAAACTGCCCGTGTGGTTGTACAGGCTGGAAAGTCCCAAGTTCATGGGTTAGGCTGGAGGCTTTTTCTGCCTCATGTGGCCACATTTGCTGATGAATCCAAGATCAGAATGTCACATAGGAGGCCTCTGGCTCAAAGGCTATGGAGTTGATGAATCCCAAGATTGGCAGGTAGGACAGCAAGTAAGCTGCTAGCTCAAGTCCCAAGAACTGGAGGTCAGATGAAAGGATCCAGCTGCAGGATCCAGAGCAAGCAGAAGCCAGTGAGCCTTGCCATAAAGTCCACTTATATTGGATGCAGGCCACACCCCCAAGGAAACTCCTTTTCAACTGATTGGCTGCTTACAACAGATCTCGTCATGAAGGTGACCACATTATATCAGATATCATTACAGAGGTGATTATATCATTAAAAAACCTGCCAAACTACATCACAATTGCAGAACCACTGAGCACCATGGCCTAGGCAAGTTGACACACAACCTTAACGATCACAATTCTCTTGGATCAATAATCAATGTCCATGGAAGCAGCAGTCAAGAAGTGAAAAGCTTAGACACGGAAAACTGTAAAATAGTACTAAAAGAAATTGAACGAATGGAAAGACATTCCGTCTTCATGGATTGGGACACTTAATATTATTAGGTGTCAATACCACCCCAAACAATGTATAGGCTAAATGCAATCTTTATCAAAATTTCAACAGCCTTCTTTGCAGAAATAGAAATGCCAGTCCTCAAATTTATGTTGAAAGGTAATAGGCCCCAATTTGGCAAAGTAATCTTGATAAAGAAGAACAAAGTAGGAAGACGAACACTTCTCAGTTTCAAAATAACCATAAAGCCATAGTAATTGAAGCAGCCTCGTACTGGTATAACAACAGACATATAGACCAACGAAGTAGAATTGAGAGCTCAGAAATAAATCCATATATCTATGATCAACCGGTTTTTTTTTTTTTTTTTTTTTTTTTTACAAGTGTGCTAAATCCATTTAATGGAGAAGAGACTCTTCAACAAATGGTGCTGGAAAAATTGGATTTCCACACGCAGAAGAA
This sequence comes from Elephas maximus indicus, assembly GCF_024166365.1. Lineage (NCBI taxonomy): Eukaryota > Metazoa > Chordata > Mammalia > Proboscidea > Elephantidae > Elephas > Elephas maximus. The sequence continues at coordinate 208,452,361 of NC_064820.1, read as the reverse complement.
CACATCAGGATCCACGCCACACACCACACACAAAAACCAGTCCAAAGTGGATCAAGGCCATAAACGTGAAAACTAAAATCATAAAACCCTTAGAAGAAAATATAGGGTCCAGGCTATGGGACCTAGTTTTTAATGATGCATTAGCAGGTAAGACAACAAAAGCATGAGCAGCAAAAGACAAAAAAATGAATAGGACCTCATAAAGATTACATAATTTTGTTCATCAAAGGACTTTATCAACAAAGTGAGGATACAGCCTTAAGATTGGGAGAAAAATTTGGGGAACCATATATCCAATAATGATCTAATACCATATATAAATATTTGGTGTTTTGGGGATATATATATACTTTTACAAGTTAACAACAAAAAGACAACCCAATAAAAACATGGGCAAAGGATTTGAACCAACATTTTACCAAACAAGATTTCCAAATGGCCAACACACACATGAGAAGATACCCGATGTCACTAGTCATTAGGAAGATGCAAATCAAAACCACAATGAGATACCGCATCACTCCCACTAGAATGACAATGGATTAAAAACAACAACAACATGAAACAACAGGTGTTTGCAAGATTGTGGAGAAACTGGAACCCTCATCTATTGCTGATGGGAATGTAAAATGTTGCAGTCACTGCAGAAAACATTTTGGCAGTTCCTCGAAATGTTGAACATGGAACTACCATATAATTCAGGATCCCAATGCTGTTTTTATACTCAGAAAAAGTGAAAGCAGAAAGACAAAAGGAAATTGTACAGCAATGTTTATTGAAGCACTTTTCACAATAGACAATATATGGAAACAACAGATGAATGGATTAAAAATGTGATATATATATATATACATACAATGGCATGCTACCAAGCCCTACAGAGAAACGAAGTCTAGATGCATGTTACAATATGCATGATCAAAATAAATCAGTCACGAAAGGACAAATACTATATGATCCAACTTATATGAAATAAGCAAATACATAGAATCCAAAAGTTATTTGTGGTTACCAGGGATAGAAGAGAGGGGAAAAGAGGGGGCTTTTTTTTTTTTTCATGTTTAGGGGCATTAAGTTTATGTTAATGGTGGGTGAATGATTTAGGAAAGGATAGTAAGAATGGGTGTACAACAAGAAGAATGTAATCAATGTCACTGAATTACACATGTAGAAATTATAGTGATGACATTGGTTTTATGCCACAATAAAAAAAAAAGAAATAGCCACATAAAAATCTAACTTAGAAATGCTCCAGATCTTACAGTTAGCAGAGAAATAAATTACAAGAGTTATTATAACTGTTAGCCATATGTTCCTAAAGTTCAGTGGAGATGTGGAAGATGAAAACAACTAAAACAACTGCAACAACAACAAAAAACTCAACAGAACTTTAGAATACAAAAAACAAATACAGAATGTGAGAAAGAATTAGATGGGAGGGGGTTAATGATTATTAGACCTTGGAGAAGAAATGATAATTGATCTTGAAGATATGGCATCAGAATGATCTAAAATGGAACTCAGGAGGAAAAAGAAATTTTAAAAAATAAGAACATTAATTACTTTACAATCTCTTCAAAAATGCTTCAGTACAGGTAACTGTTGCACCTAAAAGTGGTTGTTCACAGAAAAAATATATAAATAAAAAATAGCCAAAAGGTTACCAATTTTGTTTTTAATAAACAACTATAAATCTGTAGATCCAAGAAGCTCAACGAAACCTAAGTACAAGAAAAAAGAAGATAACTAGACCAAACCACATTAAGTTCAGATGTTCAACACAAGTAATAGACAGAAAGTTATAAAAGCTGCTGAAGGTGAGAGGAATTATTTTTAGAGAGTAAGATATACAAAGATGACAGCAAAGAATAAGGAGTCATGATGGCAGCGTAAGAAGCTCAAAGAACCCAAGGGAAATTATTATGATGACGTGTGCAAAGACCTGGAGTTAGAAAACAAAAGCAGAAAAAACATGATCAGTATTTTTCAAGCTGAAAGAACTGAAGAGAAAATTTAAGCCTTTAGTTGTATTACTGAGGGTTCTATGCACAAAAAATTGAATGATGCAGGAAGCATCAGAAGATGAAGGAATATAGAGTCACTGTACCAAAAAGAATTGGTTGACATTCAACCACTTCAGGAGGTAGCATATGATCAAAAACGCTGGTGCTGAATGATAAAACCATTGTGGAAAATAGTTCGGCAATTCTCAGAATACTAAAAATAGAACTAATATATAACCAAACAATCCCACTCCTAGGTATATACACAAAGAACTTGACGGCAGAGACACAAAAAGACATATGTACACCAATATTCATTGCAGCACGGTTCACAATAGCGAAAAGGTGGAAACAACCTACGTGTTCATAAATGATGAACTGATAAGCAAAATGTGGTAAATACGTACCTTGGAATACTACTCAGAGAGAGAAATGAAGTCCTGATGCATGCTACAACAGGGATGGAGCTTGAAAACATGCTAAGTGGAAGAAGCCAATCATAAAAGGACACATATTGTATAATCTCACTTATATAAAATGACAAGACTAGGCAAATATAGAGTCTAGAGTTTATTAGTAGATAACAGTGGTGGGAGGGAGGCGGAAAGGAAGATATTTTTTAAGAAGTAGTGAGTTTTGGTTTATGGTGATGGTAAATTTGAAATTAATTAAGAGTAATTGTTGTGCAACTGATTAATGTAATTGACATCACTATGCCATACATCTAAAAAATGTTGAATTAGCAAATGTTGTGATCAAACAAAAAAGCCACACTCACTCCTGTCCAGTCAATTCCTATCCACAATGACCTTATAAGACAGAGTTTCAAAAGTTGTAAATCTTTGCAGAAGCAGACTGCCATATCTTTGTCCCAAAGAGCAGCTAGTGGGTTTAAACTGATGACCTTTTGGTTAGCAGCTGAGTGCTTTAACCACGGTACCACCAGTGGTGATATAGCTATATATATTTACAAAAAAAAAAAAAAAAAGCAGCTGTTGAGACTGCTTAGATACAAACACCTCACAGGATCTGTTTTCTTGGTTTGGAGGTTTATGGCCGTAGTTTTAAGGGACATCCCAATCAACTGGCCTAATAGTGTTTCTCAGTACTTCTACCTCCAAGTTTGTAGTATAGTGTCTGGGGTCTTAAAAGCTAGCAAGCAGCCATCCAAGGTGCAACAATAGGTCTCCATTTACCCGGAGCACCAGAGAAAGGAGAGTCAGGAATTGGAGGAGGAAATGGATTGTGTATCTGGTTACCTTCATGAACAACTGCCTCCTTGCCATGAGACCAGAAGAACTGGATGGTGCCTGGCTATCATATTGATCATTTTGATCAGAGTCTATAGAAGAATCCTGATCAAAAGGGGGAAGAATGTGGAACAGAATATAAAAATTCCCAATGGAATCCAGATTTTCTGGAGCCATTGAGGCTGGATCAACCCCGCAAACTATTGCCCTAAGCTAGTCTTTAAACTTTAAGCCTTGAACCAAAACTATCTCCTAAAGTCTTTGGAATAAAAAATAGTTTATCTTAAAAACTAAGCTATGTCTGCCTTGAGAATTGTGTTCTTTTAAATGGTTATCTCTGTGAGATCAATTTGACTTAGCCACTCAAAGGCTTAGATGACAAGCTTAGGGGGCAGTGAGTCTAAGTCAATGATGGTGGAACAACTTGGAGAAGGATGGTGAGAATGTTTATACAACTTGAAGAATGTAATCAATGTTGTACATTGAGGTGTACATGTAGAAATTATTGAAATGATGTATGACCGGGAATTGTTGTTGTTAATTGCCATCCAGTCAATTTCAACTCATAGAGACACTGTGTACAATGGAACGAAACACTGCCCAGTCCTGTGCCATCCTCACAATTGTTGCTATGTTTGAGCCCATTTTTGCCGCCACTATGTCAACCTGTCTCACTGAGTGTCTTCGTCTTTTTTGCTGACCCTCTACTTTACCAAGCATGACTGGGTCCCTTGTGATAACATGTTCAAACAAAGTAAGGGGAAGTCTTGCCATTCTGGCTTCCAATGAACAGTCTGACTGTGCCTCTTCCAAGACAGATTTGTTCGTTCTTTTGGCAGTCCATTGTATATTCAATATTCTTTGCCAATACCGTGATTGAAAGATATCAATTCTTAATTGGTCTTCCTTATTCATTGTCCAGCTTTTGTGTTCATATGAGATGATTGAAAATGCCATTGCTTGGGTCAAGCACAACCTACCCCTCAAAGGGATATCTTTGCTTTTTAACACTTTAAATAGGTCTTTTGCAGCAGATTTGCCCAGTGCAATACGTCATTTGTTTTCTTGACTGCTGCTTCCATGGGCATTGATTGTGAATCTAAGTAAAATGAAATTCTTTACAACTTCAGTCTTTTCTGTTTATCATGATGTTGCTGTTGGTCCAATTGTGAGAATTTTTGTTTTATGTTGAGGTGTAATCCATACTGAAGACTGTGGTCTTTGATCTTCATCAGTAAGTGCTTCAAACCCTCTTTACGTTCATCAAGCAAAATTGTGTCATCTGCATAACACAGGTTGTTAGTCTTCCTCCAATCCTGATACCCCATTCTTCTTCATATAGCCCAGCTTCTCAGCTTATTTGCTCAATATACAGATTGAATGAGTATGGTGGAAGGATACAACCCTGACACACATCTTTCCTGACTTTAAACCATGCAGTATCCCCTTGTTCTGTTTGAACAACCACTTCTTGTTCTATGTAAAATTTCCTCATGTGCTGAACAAGTGTTCTGGAATTCCCATTCTTTACAATGTTAATTTGTTATGATCCACACAGTTAAATGTCTTTGCATAGTCAATAAAACACTGGTAAACATCTTTCTGATATTTTCTGCTTTTAGCCAGGATCCATCTGACATCAACAATGGTATCCCATGTTCCATATCCTCTTCTTAATTAGGCTTGAACTTCTGAAAATTCCCTGTCGATGTACTGCTGCAAACCACTTTTGAATGACCTTCAGCAAAATTTTACTTGTGTGTGATATTAATGATATTGTTAGATAATGTACACATTCTTTGGATCACCTTTTTTTTGGAATGGGCACAAATGTGCATCTCTTCCTATTTGTTGACCAGGCAGCTGTCCTTCAAATTTCCTGATATAGATGAGTGAGCACCTCTAGGGATGCACCTGTTCATTGAAAATTCTCAATTGGGACTCTGTCAATTACTGGAGGCTTGTTTTTCACATTCCCTTCAGCACAGATTGGATTCCTTCCATCAGTACCAGAGGTTCTTGATCATATGCTACCTCCTAAAATAGCTGAACATCAACCAATTCTTTTTGACTGTGGATATTTCCACCAGTAAGTAAATAAATAAAATAGAAAGGAAGAAAAAAAACTGCCTGCACTGAAGGAAGAAGATGAAGCTGCGCTGAAGGCATTCACAAAAAAACAAGGCTCCAAGCATTGACTGAGTACCAATTGAGATGCTTCAACAAATGAATGCAACCCTGGGAACCTACTTGTCTGCATGAAGAAATTTGGAAGGCAGCTACTTGGGCAATAGACTGGAAGAGATCCATATTTGTGCCCAGTCCAAAGAAAGGCAATCAGCTGGAATGACTAAATTATCAAATAATATCATTAATGTTACTTACTGGCTGAATTTTGTTGAAAATAATTCTGAAGAGACTGCAGCCATACATAAACAGAGAACTTTTCAGAAGTTCAAGCTGGGTTCAGAATAGGACGTGGAAGGACGTGGAAGGATGTGGAACAAGGTGTATCATCACTGATGTTAGATGGATCTTGGCTGGAAGCAGATGGATCTTTATGTTTTATTAATTACTCAAAGGCTACCTCTATGATGTTAATGAGGCAGGATTAGAGGCAGTTATGTTAATGAGGCAGGACTCAATCTACAAGATTAAGTTGTGTCTCAAGTCAATCTCTTTTGAGACATAAAAGAAAAGCAAGCAGAGAGACAGGGAGACCTTATACCATCAAGAAAGAAGCTCCAGGGGCAGAGTGCATCCTTTAGACCCAGGGTCCCTACACTGAGAAGCTCTTAGACCTGGGGGAGATTGAAGATAAGGAACCTTCCCCCAGAGCCCACAGAAAGAGCAAGCCTTCCCCTGGAGCCAGCGAAGCCTCCTCTGAGGCTTCCCCTGTTTGCCCACGGTTCCCCACCTCATCCGCTTGCAGCCTGCCAAGTTGCTGTCTCTAACTGAGGCTTGGCCAGACCACACAGTGGTTTCAATTTGGCACCAGAACCCTGTGGATGCGGAAACCAGCATCTTGGTGCATGCGCAGGATCTAAAGAACTGTGCCCTTACTTGACCCTGGAAGTAAGCATTGCTGGAAGGGAAAATATTCTCCAGCACATGCAGCACCAAGCCCCTTTGCAAAGCAAAAGATCCCACAATGTGAGGTTTGCAACCTGACTCAGTAGCCGGATCTCTAAATCTGGGCATGGGAGGGTTTGGGGTTTTGGGTTTCAGGCGCCAAACCCTCCCCCTGGGGACTCGAGGACACAAAAGTTTCCTGATCCCCTGGGGCTGGGAGCTTGTGGTCTTTCAGCTGCTAGGCCTCACGTTGTTCTTTGTTTGCACAAACAATAAATTTCCACTTTCTGTTTCCCTTGCAGTTGGTGGTATATGTATACCTTATTTTGATCGGCTAATAGGACAGGACAAGAACCCTCATTTGGTTACACCGGCACCCTGAATTTGAACTTCTAGCCTCCCAGGCTGGGAGACAATAAATTTCAATTTTTTAAAGGCATCCACTCGTGGTATTTCTGTTATAGCAGCACTAGAAAACTAAGACAGTGTGCTTGACCCAAGCCATGGTCTTCTCAATTGCCCCATATGCATGTGAAAACGGGACAATGAGAAAGGAAGACGGAAGAAGAATTGATTTATTTGAATTGTGATGTTGGTAAACATTATGGGATATATTGAAGACTGCCACAAAACCAAACAAATCAGTCATAGAAGAAATATAATTAGAAGTGAGGACGGCAAAATTTCAGCTTGCTGACTTTGGACATGTCATTAGCAAAGACCAATAGCTAGAATGCGCCATCATGTTTGGTGAAGTAGAATGTCAGTGAAAACTAGGGAAACCCTGGGTGAGATGGACTGACACATTACCCACAACAAAGGACTCAAACATACCAGTGATCATGAAGATGGCAGAGGGTTGGGCGACATTTCCTTCTGTTACATATAAGGCTGCCATGAGTCAGGGCCAACTGGGTTTAGAAAAAATAACATTGTTCAAATCCCCTATTTCTTCATGGCTCTTCTTCTTTCCAGATGTTTTATTCACTGTTAAAAATCATGTATTAAAGTCTCCACCTATTATTTTAGAACTGTCTTTTTCTCCCTTCATTTACATCAGTGTTTGCCTTATATATTTTGGGGCTCTGAAGTTAAGACTTTACATATTCAAAATTGTTACATATTTTTGACGAATTCACTCTTTTATCATTACACAATATCTAACTTTATATCTTATAACAGATTTTGACTTAAAGTCTATTTAATATGAAAATAGGTTCACTACCCTAGCTGTTCTGGTTACTATTTGCATGGCATATCTTTTTCATTCTTTCAATTCTAATCTATTCAATCTATTTGTGTCTTTAGTCCTGAGACATGATTTTTTCAGACAGCAAGACAATGGATTTTTTAAAAACCTTTATGCCACTATATACCTTTTCACTGAAATGTTTAATTCATGGTAATTACTGCTAGGAAAGAGATTCTTGTATCATTTTGTTATTTGCTTTTTGTGTGGCTTGTACTTTCTTTGGGAAACCCTGGTGGTGTAGTGGTTAAGTGCTACGGCTGCTAACCAAAACGTTGGCAGTTAAAATCCGCCAGGTGCTCCCTGGAAACTCTAAGGGGCAGTTCTACTCTGTCCTATAGGGTCGGTATGAGTAGGAATTGACTCAATGGCAGTGGGTTTGGTTTTGGTGGTATACTTTCTTTTTCTCTCATTTCTTCCAATACTGCCAAATTTTGTGTTTTATGCCTTTTTTTTGTAGTCAACCATTTTTATCCCTTCTCTTTTCCTTTTGTGAATAGTTTTTAGATGTTTCTTTGTGGTTACTAGGATAATGATACCTAAGGTGTTACATTTATAACAATCTGATTTACATTTATACAACTTAAATTTAGTAACTGTTATGGATTGAATTGTGTCCCCCCAAAATATGTTTTGTAAATCCTATACCTGCAGTTCTACCATGCGTCAGTCGGTTTGTTCTACTATTGTCTTCGTCATCTAGTGCTGTCAACTGAAATACCACAAGTGGATGGCTTTAACAAAGAGAAATTTATTTCTTTACAGTAAAGTAGGCTAAAAGTCCAAATTTAATGCATCAGCTCCAGGGGCAGTCCTTCTCTCTCTGTTGGCTCTGGGAGAAGGTCTTTGTCCTCAATCTTCCCACGGCCAAGGAGATTCTCAGGCACAGAGACCCTGGGTCCAAAGGATGCGCTCTGCTACTGGTGCTGCTTTCTTGGTGATATGAGGTCACCACCAGTATTTCAAATACTAGCAAGGTCACTCTTGGTGGACAGGTTTCAGTGGAGCCTCCAGACTAAGGCAGGCTAGGAAGAAGGACCTGGTGGTCTACTTCTGAAAAAATTGGCCAGTGAAAACCTTATGAATAGTAGGGGAACATTGTCTGATATAGTGCTGGAAGATGAGTTCCTCAGGTTGGAAAGCACTCAAAATACAACTGGAGAAGAACTGCTCCTCAAAGTAGAGTTGACCTTAATGATATGTATGGAGTCAAGCTTTTGGGACATTCCTTTGCTGATGTGGCAAGACTCAAGATGAGAATAAAGAGCTGCAAACATCCATTAATAATCAGAATGTGGAAACTACGAATTTTGAACCTGGGATAATTGGAAGTTGCCAAAAATGGAACGGGATGCATAAAAATCAATATCCTAGGCATAAGTAAGCTGAAGTGGACTGATATTGGCCATTTTGAATCAAAGCTCCACTGAAAAAAGAATTTTATACTTTGGATCTTCCTAATATTTTGAAAGGATTCATCCGATAAATAGAAAGATAAAATGGGGGGGGGGAACCTTATATTTATCTTCTTGCCATGGAGATGATAATTAGCACCAAAAAGTAATCTTAATCCTAATCTTTCTAAACAAGTGACTTAAATCTTGTAATTAATTTTTATTTAAAATTTGTCCTTCTAGATTATTAAAAACAGCATAAGGTATCATTGATTGCTCTTACCAAATCACACTTTCCGATAATTCTTTTCTTTATTAAAAAAATTAATCTTTTGTGTTATTTTTATGACCAGTTTTCAGATGTTATTCTAGTATTTTTGGATTATTTAAAATTTACAGCGAATGAATTATTTTTCTCTCATAATTACAAAAGCATCAAAGCTAATACATAGTTTATCTATTCTAGGACTCTAGATAATCCTAAAGAGAAATATTTAGGAAATATAAAGATCTTTAACTGTCACACTTCAGGCATCAGGGAATGTACATTTTGGGGAGGGGAAACCTCAAAATGAAATATAAATATATTGTTTCTACCAAAATGTTTGTTAAAGATTAATAAGGTTTCAGTGTCAACAAAGGAAAAAAAAACTCCTCAGTGAGGTGGATTGGCACAATAGCCAAATAATGGACTTAAATGTATCAATGAACATGAAGATGGTGCAGGACCGGGGAAACTTTCATTCTGTTATGGATAAGATTGTCATGAGTAGGAACCTCTTGATAGCAACTAACAACAACAACACTGTTTCTATGCCGAAAATCAGGTCCCCCAATTTTGGAAACACGCAAGAAAGCTAATTTTGAAGTATTTTTCAACTCACTTCATCAAAGGAGAAATGTCTTAAAATAACGACCGTATCATTTTCCTGAATAGAGCATTCTACTCATAACTCGCCTTATAGCCTCCTTTATCTGCTTATTTCTGAGACTATAGATAATAGGATTTAGGAAAGGTGGGACTACAGAGTAGAACAAAGAAATGATCATGTCCTGAGTTGTAGGTGAATTGGAGGTTGGCTTCAGATACATAGCAGTGACTGAGATGACAAAGACTGTCACCACAAGAATGTGAGGAACACAGGTAGAAAAGACCTTTCCTTGCTCTCCTCTGGTTGGAAGCTTGAGCACAGCAGAAAATATGTGAATATAAGACATGATGATAAAGATAAAGCAGCCGCCTACAATAACTACTGCAGAGACAAAAATTACAATCTCATTGCTGAGAGTGTCAGAGCAGGAGAGTTTCAGCAGAGATGGGACATCACAGAAGAACTGATGGACCACACTGGAATGACAGAAGGACAACCGGAATGCATTGCCAGTGTGCACACCTGCATAGATCAGACCACTGAATACGGAGGTCAGTGTCATTTGGACACAGGCCCTAGGGTTCATGATCACAGGGTAGTGGAGGGGTTGGCAGATGGCCACATAGCGGTCACGAGCCATGATGGTGAGAAATAGCAGCTCTGCAAAAGCAAACAAAATCACAAGGAAGATCTGAGCTGCACATCCAACCATGGAGATTACCCTGTTGTCAAATAGAAAGATGACACGTGCCTTGGATACAGTGACGGAAATGTAGCACATGTCCAGGACAGACAAATTCCTAAGGCAGAAATACATGGGGGTGTGAAGACTCTGGGTGAGAGTGGTTACTGTGACGGTGAGAAGGTTCCCCAGCAGGGTTGCCACGTACATCAATAAGAATAACATGGCGTGCAAGACTCTGAAATTCCACACATCAGAAAACCTCATAAGCAGGAATTCAGTGACTGTGGTAGAGTTGGGCATCTTTGGGTACTTTGCTTTGAATAGCAGAGAAAAAGGTGAATAATCCAAAAAAAAAAAAAGAAGAAGAATGTGGAAAGAAATTAGCCTAAGTATGTTTATTGTCTCACATTTAGTTTATTTTCACATTTATCCAGTTTTATTCTCTCTAGTTGATACTGGTTAGCTGTTGTGAGTTGCTGTGGAGTTGCCTCCGACTTGTGGCGCTCTCATGTACACAGAATGAATCACTCACTGGTGGCTCTGTGCCATCCTCATCACCGGCATGCTTGAGTCCATTCTCATCATCACCAGCATGCTTGACCAAAAGGTCAAGGAAATTATTAAGCCATGAAAATAAAAATGTAAGAGCACAAATTCAAATCTAGGTTTGTGTGCTCAAATGACACAATGCCACATTTCCTCCACTAGAAATGCTGATCCTACTTAGCTTCACTGCTTCCTACCATTCCAATCCATGATCCTCAGGCAAGATGACCATTAATTTGATCCCATTTCTGCCTTCTAAGTACTGTAGAAACCATGAAAACCTAATTTTTGGATTAAATTAAATCATACATAAAACATTCCTTTGATTTTCTAAATATTGAGTATTAAGTTAGCCCTGGGAATGGTTCAAAATCATTTTCTATATTGCTCCGTATTTCTTGACCTTGCTGAGCTGTACATTATGAATTTAATAGGACAATGTATAATGACCTGCATTTTTACTCATCGGGTAGAATAAAATATTGATGGTGTCACAGCCTCTTTTCAATAAGAACATACTTTATCATACACTGAAAAAACCTGTAAGATGTTATCCTAGTGTTGTAAAAATTTAAATATAAAACATTTCTTATGTATTTTCACTCATCTTTTCTCCCTGAAATGGATTCAGCCATATCCAAAGGTAAATTCACCAGCTCTAGTCTTCATTCTCTCTCCTTTTCCACTGATGTTTATGATCCCAATTAGAAACAAAATTCACTGCTGTCTTGTCAAGTCCTACTCACAGTGACCATGTAGGACAGAGAACTGCCCCATTTTGCTTCCAAGGCTATAATCTGTAGAGAAGCAGACTGCCACATCTTTCTCCCACGAAGCAGCTGGTGGGTTAGGGCCACTGACCTTTCAGTTAACAGCTGAGCACTTTAACCACTATGCCACCAGGGCTTCTCCTCCCAATGACATGTCATCTTAAGTTTTTCACCTATGTTCATGCACTTCTTGATTTTACATAAATGTTTAGGTTCCCCTTTTCAAAACTCCATTTCTGAAACTCTGATTTACTAATTTACTTCTTTTGCTCCTATCCCTTTTTATTAGCCTTTTGAATGGTGTTACATCTGTTCATCTCTGTTCTGTCTTGAAACTTATAATTATGTATCTTTGCTATCACATAAACATTTGATTCCAATAACATCTTCATCAGAAGATTAAGTGATAGCTTCCTCACCCGTCAGATTCTTGTTGTTGTTGTTAGGTTCTGTGGCGTTGATTCTGACACTTAGCGACCCTATAAGACAGAGTAGAACTGCCTCACGGGGTTTCCAAGGAGTGGCAGGTGGATTTGTACTGCCGATATTTTGGTTAGTATACAAACTGGATATGCCACATGGATTTCCTCCTCTGCCTCCACATCCTTTGCTCTCCTGAGATTCTCTTGCACATCTTATTGTCACTCATTCCATTAAGGATACATTTACGCTGTCTTTCCTCAATAACTAATTCAAAATTGCATCATTATTTCATTCCAAAATCTTTAGTTTGGAATTCTCCCCTTCTACCTCCTTTGCTACCTCTCCTCTTCCTTCTTCTTTATTTTGCAATCACTTATTCTTCCAACTCTGTCTTTTTATCTTCTTCCATTCTTTTGAAACCAAATTAATGTTTTCCCATTATCCCTTACTGTGATTGCAGTCAATAGTTGCCATAATTTTGGCAAGTTTATAAATTCTAACTCAGATAATAATTAAAAAAAAATAAAACCACCCTAAATGATCTCAGATTTAATGTATGCCCTTCTGATTTTGGGTAACACTTCATTTGAAGTGTTCTTTTAAAAATGTATCACATATAACTTAAAATTAATGGGATTTGCATGCATGTTTTAGATCTCCACCAGAATTATAAAATAGTTGAGGTTCCGTCAATATGTTATTGAACTAAGACCAACATACAAGCAATGCGTGGCTTAATTGAAATACCTAGAAAAATAAGTCTTCAAGCAATAGCTCCAAGAGCACCTCCCTCAAGAATTTATATTTAGAAATTTCAAATAGCAATTCTCTGCAAATATTACAAAAATCCTTAAAATACACTTTTTTTGATCATTTCCTTGACTTTACATTACAAAATATAAAGCCTATGCTTTACATTTTGTTTCTGTTTTTACTCTTGGAATTTGTTAACTATAATGTTTTTCTTATCATAAATATGCATTTTATTATTTTAGGAACAAATAATACATAGGAATGATAACCTTACCTGAAATGTGTTGGGTGGTTTGATTGATTAATTCATACATTCACTAATTTAACTACAATGAATCTTCACAGTTCTAGAAAATAAGAATGGCTTTTAGTATATTTTATTGCAATTTATAATACAAGGAATTTGTGGAAGTTAGTAATATTTAATAATATTATCAAGTCGAGTAAGATGAAGTATATTGTTTTGTTTTTTTTTTTTAGTTTTGTAAAAACATTGTGATTTTTTTCCCATGCAACCTGAGCATATTTCAGTACTTAAATAAGATGATAAATAAAGATATCATTTTCTGCACTTTTGCAGAATACATAGATTGTCGCCAGTGGGTGAATAGTTCATGGATGATGTACTCACACCCAATTTCTCTTTTTTAACTGTCACTATACAAGCCCTGGTGGCGCAGTGGTTACAAGTTACAGCTGCTAACCAAAAGATTGGCAGTTCAAATCTACCAGTGGCTCCTTGGAAATCCTATGGGGGCAGTTCTACTCTGTTCCCTAGGGCTATGAGTTGAAATCGAGTTATAAGCGATGAAGAATTAGCATGTGTTTTGCATCTTTTACAAGAATAACTGCAGCCTTGTAGCCTAAAGGCTTACCAAACCCTAACTAACAGCACACATTCTCCTGGATTTTGCACACATATTTTCCTTACCGACTTGAAAGAGTGTAACGTGCATTTCCAGGTCTGCATATCCTTGCACCCTCAACTTCATACCTGCGATGGAAAATTTGCCATGTTGTCACATTTCACATCCTTGTTTCCCTTCTCCCTTTTTCTTGTTCCCAATGTAAAAACATGCAACATATGAAACCTTGCTAACTGCCAGAAGGAAGGGCAGATGTACTTTTCAGAACGACCTCATGTGTGCAAGACAAAGCTTTTTTTTGTTTGTTTTGTTTTGCTGCTCTTTATTTCAGGGCCTTTTGAAATGGTTCATTAAGTAGATTTTCTATTGTTCTTTTATATCTACCTGTTTACTGACAATTTATTGATATAATTAGAAGATTAACTAGGAAAAAAATAGCTACTCCAGTATTTATAAGTACCTCTACCCTAATTATGCCACTTTCATTCTGAAGGTTTAATTTTTTAAAATAATTTCTTAACAATTTCTCCCACTAAAGTTCATATCGGACTTCTACTACCATATTCTAGAAATGCAACAGGCTTTCACAGTTATAAAAAAGTTAAAAATCTTTATTTTTTCACACTCACTGATCAATTTTAGGTTCCTACCTTGAAGTTCCATATTGCAGCTTAGGAAAGCTGAGGGTATACCCCGTCAGGAGAATATGTGTTTTGTATTCTGACCCTGCCACTTCCTCGCTTTGTAGCTATGATGAGCCTCTAAAACATCTTTTGGCCTCAGTTTCCTTATCTATAATTTTTAAAAAATAAAACCTATATTATGAATTTTATAATTGCACAACACTTTCCAAATAGAATCGTACTCCAACTAGTAGTCATGTTGGGGAAAAATAAATAAGAATTATGGATAACTGACAGGAGGAATAAGAACGTGATCTCTTCAGTACTTAAGTTTCTTCCATCTAACACTCATAGTACTATAATTTTAAAACAAGTAAAAAAGAAAAGAAAAAAAACCCAAAACCCAGTTAGAAAGGAAAATTCACCACTCAGCATCTGTTAAGGGAATATGACTAAATATAATGTTCTGAAGTGGTTTGAATAAAAAACAAAAATAGGGACTGTAAAATTGAAACCATTTCTTTACCTGCAAACTGGAAGCAAATAGCCTGCATAGGAGACTTCTCTGGAGACTAGAATATTGCATGGGAGCTCTTATTCTTGAAAGCGAAAAAAACAAATGACTTTTTGCCTTTTCTGCAAAGACTTGAAGTATGCAATTTTCAGGCTGAAGAATTGGCAAGTGTATTTTTTCATTAATGTATTTATTTATTCATTCACATATCCATCTGATCTTTAATAGATTTATAATTAAATAAGCCTTTCAAAATATTTTGAGCGGCTTACATGCAGACATTGTCTTAGAAGCTAGCAAATGAATCATGAACAAATGCTTACATGTTCTTCATAACATGCTATGATAAAGCCCTAGAATTGTGGTAGAAATACTAGGTATAATCTATATATTTTGTTTTATGACAGCATAAATATTTTATTTTATGATGCTATTTATTTATCCTTGTAGCTCTTAAACATGTATCACAGTGTTTGGCAAATGCAGAAATAGGCAAACATCTTCAGGAATTTAATTGAATAGCAATAATATGCATAAATCACTGTATTTTTTAGGTAAACAGAATACACTAGAATTAAAGTTGTTTAAGCATAAATTTCAGTCGGTATTTGGCATCCCAAAGGTGTGGGCAGCATGCACAGAATCTTTTGTCCCTGACTGTGCTTTGTCTGGTACTGTTTTCTGCTCATTTTGTGCTCCCATGAGCAGTTAAAACTCTGTTAAAACTGCTGGGGATGAGTTTTTAACGCAATGAATAAAAAAGACCTCATTCTTGTGTGAATGTCTATATTTTCTATTCTAATTTCATTAGCACTATCAAAAAATAAGTGAGCAGTGCAGTAGAGAAATGGGGGTAATCCATGATTGGAGGTGAAAAGAAGGGAGAAAGGAACTAATAGCAGCAAAGACTCACAAGTTAATACTATCTTTTCTTGGATGGATATTCCAGCCAGGATTTCTGGTAAAGGTCCAATGATGTTCTAGCTGCAGAAAAGGATGAGTGGATATACTTACCTGAGATGAATGAGATCCTGACAGAATAGTTTCGTTTTATAACAAAAACCTCCATGTTCAACCGAGCTCAAAAAAATATGCAGATGTTGATGGCGTTTGAGGAAACCCCTGGAAACACTGCCTGGGGCATTCAATAATAGCCAGAGTTCAGGGGTAATTTTAAGGAGGTAATTGGCTCTAAGTGATGACAGAACAGAATCCAAGTAAAGCCTGTGAATGAACACAATTTTATATATCACGAAATATTTATGTCATACAAATTAGTACTTTTATTTATCAATGGACTTTATCAACAAAGTGAGAAGTAAACCAACAGATTGGGAAAAAAAATTTTTGGAAGCTATATATCCAATAATGATCTAATATCTAAACTTTATATCATTATATATATATATACACACATATAGAAACATACATATATATACACACATACACATATACATATAATATACAAAATAACAACAAAAAAAACAATAAAAAAATTGACAAAGAACTCGAACAGACATTTAACCAAAGAAGATACATGGCCAACAAGCACATGAAAAGAAGTTCGATATCCTTAGTTTTTGTCCTTGTTATTAGGAGCTATTGAGTCAATTCCAACTCATATGCACAACAGCATGAAACACTGCCAGGTCCTCCACCACACTCACAAAATATGCTATATTTCAGTTCATTGTTGCAGCCACTGTGTCAATCCACCTCATTGAGGGTTTTCCTCTTTTTCACTGACTTTCCACTTTACCAAGCATGATGTCCTTCTCCAGGGACTGGTCCCTTCTGATAACATGTTCAAAGTACATGAGATGAAGTTTCACTATCCTTGCTTCTAAGGAGCATCCTGGCTGTACTTCTTCCAAGACAGATTTATTCCTTCTTCAGTAGTCCATGGTATATTCAATATTATTTGCCAATAAAAAAAAGAAAAAAAAGACTAAAATTCCATAATTCAAATGCATCAATTCTTCAGTCTTCCTTATTCATAGTCCAGTTTTTGCAGGCATATGAGATGATTGAAAATATCATGGTTTGGGTTAGGCACATCTTACTCCTTAAATTAGCACCTTTGCTTTTTAATACTTTAAAGAGGTCGTTTGCAGCAGATTTGCCCAATGCAATATGTTGTTTAATTTCTTGACTCCTGCTTCTATGGACATTGATTGTGGGTCCAAGTAAAATGAAATCCTTTGCAACTTCAATCTTTTCTGTTCATCGTGGTGTTTCTATTGGTCCAGTTGTGAGAATTTTCTTTATGTTGAGGTGAAATCCATATGGAAGGCCTTAGTTTGATCTTGATCAGTCAGTGCTTCAAGTTCTCTTTGCTTTTAGCAAGCAAGTTTGTGTCATCTGCATATCACAGGTTGTTAATGAGTCTTCCTCCAATCCTGATGCAGTGTTTTTCTTCATAAAGTCCAGCTTCTCGAATTTTTTTTTCAGCATGCAGATTGAATAAGTATGGTGCAAGGACACAACCCTGGCACATGCCTTTCCTGACTTTTAGCCACACAGTATCCCTTTGCTCTGTTTGAACTACTACTGCCTCCTCTGGCCTATGTACAGGTTCCATGTAAGCGCAATGAAGTGTTCTGGAATTTCCATTCTTCGCAGTTTTAACCATAATTTGTTATGATCCACACAATTGAAAGCCTTTACATAGTCAATGAAATGCTGTTAAACATATTTCTTGTATTCTCTGCTTTCAGCCAAGATCCATTTGACATCAGCAATGATATCCCTCATTCCACATCCTCTTCTGAACCTGGCTTGAATTTCTGGCAGTTCCCTGTTGATGTACTGCTGCAACCATTTTTGAATTATCTTCAGCAAAACTTTTTTTTTTGCCTTATATTAATGGTATTTGTTCCATAATTTCCTCATTCTGTTGGGTAACCTTTCTTTGGAATGGGCACAAATATGAATCTCTTGAGGTTGGGTGACCAGGTTGCTATCTTCCCAATTTCTTGGCATAGATAAGTGAGTGCTTCCAGCGTTGCATCTGTTTGTTGAAATATCTTGTGTTGGTTGAGGTTGTGTGTCAAGTTGGCTGGGCCATGATTCTCAGTGGTTTGGAGAATATGATAGAGTTTGGCAGTTAGGTAATGATGTAATCACCTCCATGATGAGATCTGATATAATATAATCATCTCCTTGATGACATCTGATATAGCAGCCAATCTGCTGGAAGGGACTTTCCTTGACAGTGTAGCTTGCATCCAGTATATACGGACTTGCTAGCAAATATTGCTGGCTTTGCTTTGCTCTGTATCCTGCATTTGGCTCATTATCATCTGAACTCTGGTTCTTGGGGCTTAAGCCAGCAGCCTACCATCTTACCTGCTAATCTTGGATTTATCAACCCCTGCAGCTATGTGACTCAGGAGAAGCCTCCAGCCTGATGCCTGACCTATGCATTTGGGACTGTCCAGCCTCTACGGTTGTGTGATACATTTCCTTGGTATAAATCTCTCTCTGTTTTTCTCTATCTATCTGCCTGTCTGTCTATCTCTCTATCTACATGCTTCACTGGTTTTGCTTCTCTGGAACACCCACCTAAGGCACATCTTAATTGATATTCCATAAATTCCTTAAGCCTTGTTTTTCACCAATGCCTTCTGTGCAGCTTGGACTTTTTCCTACAGTACCATCAGCTCTTGATCATATGCTACTTCTGAAATGATTGAACATTGATCCGTTTTTTTTTGTTTTTGGTACAGTGACTCTGTGTATTCTTCCATCTTCCCTTGATGCTTCCTGTATCATTCAATATCTTGACGATGTTGTTGTTTTTGTTAGGCGTCATTGAGTCAGTTCTGACTCACAGAGACCCTAGGTACTCCAGAGCTGTGTACTGCACCATGTTCACAATCATTGTTATGCTTGAGCCCACTGTTGCAGCCACTGTGTCAATCCATCTTGCCAAGGGCTTCCTCTTTTTCACTGACCCTCTATTTTACCAAACATGATGTCCTCCAGGGACTGAACCCTCCTGATAACATGTCCAAAGTATGTGAGACATAGTCTAAGGAGCATTCTGGTTGTACTTCCACCAAGACCGATTTGTTTGTTCTTTTGGCAGTCCATGCTATATTCAATATTCTTCTCCAACACCACAATTCAAAGGCATCAAATCTTCTTTGATCTTCCTTATTCATTGTCCAGCTCTTGGATGCATATGAGGAGATCGAAAACACCATTGCTTGGGTCAGGCCCACCTTGGTCCTCAAGATGACATCTTTGCTTTTCAATACTTTAAATAGGTTTTTTTGCAGTTGATTTGCCCAGTGCAATGCATCTTTTCATTTCTTGACAGCTGCTTCCACGGGTGTAGATCGTGGACCCAAGTAAAATGAAGTCCTGAACAACCTCTATCTTTTCTGTTTATCATGTTCTTGCTTATTGTTCCAGTTGTGAGAATTTTTGTTTTGTTTATGTTGAGGTGTAATCCATACTGAAGACTGTGGTCTTTGATCTTCACCAGTAAGTGCTTCAAGTCCTCTTCACTTTCAGCAAGCAAGGTTGTGTCATCTACATAAAGCAGATTGTTAATGAGTCTTCCTCCAATCTTGATGCCCTGTTCTTCTCCATATAGTATAGTCCAGCTTCTAGGATTATCTGCTCAGCATACAAATTGAATAGGTATGGTGAAAGGATACAACCCTGATTCACACCTTCCTTGACTTTAAACCATGGAATATACCCTTTTTCTGTTCCGGTGACTGCCTCTTGATCCATGTACAGGTTCCGCATGAGCACAATTAGGTGTTCTGGGATTCCCATTCTCTACAATGTTATTCATAATTTATTATGATCCACACAGTCAAATGCCTTAGCGTTGCCAATAAAATGCAGGTAAACATCTTCCTGGTATTCTCTGCTTTCACCAGGATCCATGTGACACCTATAAAGATATCCCTGGTTCCACATCATCTTCTGAATCCAGCTTGAATTTCTGGCAGTTTCCTGTCGATATATTGCTGCAGCCGCTTTTGAATGATTTTCAGCAAAATTTTACTTGCAAGTGCTACTGATGATATTGTTCGATGATTTCCACATTCGGCTGGCTCACCTTTCTTGGGAATAGGCATAAATATGGATCTCTTCTAGTCGGTTGGCTAGAAAGCTGTCCTCCGAATTTCTTGGCATAGATGTTTCTAGCACTGCATCCGTTTGTTGAAGCATCTCAATTGGTATTCTGTCAATTCCAGGAGACTTGTTTTTCGCCGATGCTCTCAGTGAAGCTTGGACTTCTTCCTACAATACTATTGGTTCCTGATCATATGTTACCTTCTGAAATGGTTGAACTTCAACAAATTCTTTTTGGCATAGCGACTGTGTGTATTCCTTCCATCTTCTTTTCATGTTTCCTGCATTGTTTAATATTTTCCCAAAGAATCCCTCAGTATTGCCACTTGAGGCTTGAATTTTTTTCTTTAGTTCTTTCAGCTGGAGAAATGTTGAACATGTTCTTCCCTTTTGGTTTTCTATTTCCAGGTCTTTGCACATGTCATCATAATACTTTACTTTGTCTTCTCAAGCTGCCCTTTGAAATCTTCTGTTTAGCTCTTTTACTTCATCATTTTTTTCTGTTTGCTTTAGATACTCAAGGTTCAAGAGAAGTTTTAGGGTCACTTCTGACATCTATTTAGATCTTTTCTTTCTCTCCTATATTTTTAATGACCTCTTGCTTTCTTCATGTATGATGTCCTTGATGTTATTCCACAACTCGCCTGGTCTTTTTAGTGTTCAACACAGCAAATCTATTCTTGAGATAGTCTCTAAATTCAGGTGGGATATACTCAAGGTTGTGCTTTTGCTTTCATGGACTTGTTCTAATTGTCTCCAATTTCAACTTGAAATTGCATAGGAGTAATTGATGGTCAGATTCGCAGTCAGCCCCTGGCCTTGTTCTGACTGATGATATTGAGCTTTTCCATCATCTCTTTCCACATATGTAGTCAATTTGATCCCTGTGTATTCCATCCAGCTATGTCCCAGTGTATAATCACCATTTATGATGGTGAAAAAGGTATTTGCAGTGAAGAAGTCATTGGTCTCGCAAAATTCTATCATTCAGTCTCCGGCATTGTTTCTAGCACCAAGGCCGTATTTTCCAACTACCAATTCTTCTTTCCAAATTTCACATTCCAATCGCCAGTAATTATCAATGCATCCTGGTTTCATGTTTGACCAATTTCAGACTGTAGAGGTTGGTAAAAATCTTCAATTTCTTCATCTTTGGCCACAGTAGCTGGTGCATAAATTTTACTAATATTCGTATTAACTGGTCTTCCTTGTAGGCATATGAATATTATCCTATCCTATCTACTTCAGGATGGATCTTGAAATGTTCTTTTTGAGGATGAATGCAATGCCATTCCTCTTCAAGTTGTCGTTCCCAGAATAGTAGACTATATGATTGTTTGATTCGAAATGACCAATACCAGTCCTTTTCAGCTCAATAATGCCTAGGATATTGATCTTTATGCATTCCATTTCATTTTTGATGATTTCCTATTTTCCTAAAGTCATACTTTGTACATTCCAGATTCTGATTATTAATGGATGTTTGCAGCTGTTTCTTCTCATTTTGAGTCATGCCACATCAGCACATGAAGGTCCTGAAAGCTTGACTCCATCCAAGTCATTAAGGTTGACTCTACTTTGAGGAGGCAGCTCTTCCCCAGTGGTATTTTGAGTGCCTTCCAACCTGAGGTGCTCATCTGCCAGCACTATATTAGACAATGTTCTGCTGCTATTCATAAGGTTTTCACTGGCTAATTCTTTTGAGAAGTAGACTGCCAGGTCTTTCTTCCTAGCCTGTCTTAGTCTGAAAGCTCAGCTGAAACATGTCTGCCATGGGTGAACCTGTTGGTATTTGAACACTGGTGGCATAGCTTCCAACATCACAAGCAACACACAAGCCCCCAAGGTATGACAAGCTACAGACGTGTGGGAGCTGAGAGAAATAAAACAGCCCCAAAGGACAAATTCTACATGATCAGACTTACATGAAGTAAGCAAATTTATAGAAACTAAAGATTATTATTTGTTACCATGGGCAGAGGAGAGGGAAGTTTTGCTTAGGGGACATTGAGCTTATGTTAGTTTTCATGGAATAACTTGCATAGGATAATGATAATATATGCATAACATAAAAAAATGAAGAATGTGATTAATACCACTGAATTATACATGAAGAAATTGTTGAGTTGACAAATGTTTAGATGCTTATGTTTTTATCACAATATATAAAAAGTAATTGGTCACATACTTGAACCTGTGTAAGAAATTAGTGAAGACTGATGAGAAAATAATTTAAACAAACAAAATTGCAGCTTCCCTAATAACCTGAGGGTCTTAAGGTGAAATTCTTGTGGATGATAGAGACCAAAGTACAGAGAAGGGGTAGGCAAGTACTTGGCCTTAACCCGATCTCTGGTATCCATGTTTCTACTCACCTCAAGAATGGAGTAATTTCAGTAATAGAGCCAAACACATGATTTCTAACAGATAAAATGATAAAAATAAGCTCTTCTGAATTTGTCTAAAGTTCAACATAAAGGGATTGAATGCTGTCTCTTAGCATGGTGACAAAGCCTAGTCCAGTGACCTGTGAGTTCTGTGATCACCTGCACTTAGATTCATCTCTCGTGCCTCAATCAATTTCTTCAATGTTACATTGTCAAAGTTGTCCACTGTCATGGCCTTTTGAGAGTGTGGCACAATGAAGCATGTAAACTATTTAAACTAGTAACTGGCACATGGTGCATATTAAAAAATGCCACAATATCTGTTGTTTAATCTTCACAACAATGGTGTGAGTGGTCAGTCAAATCCTGGTAGGAGAGCAGAAGCCTCTCCCAGGTCTTAAAAGTGCACCTTACTTATGTATTTTGGATTTCCAGTTTAATTCAACTGTGCTCAGACAAGATGCCCTTTATCATTTCAAAACTACTGATATATGTTGATGTTTGGCCCAATGTATGGTTTATCTTAGTATAGGCTCAATATACACCTGAAAAGAATATGTATTATGCATTGTTGGGAATGATACTCTGTATGTGCTAAATAGGACAAGTTAGTCAATTGTGCTGTTCATATCTTTCTTGTATTTATTGATGTTCCATTTTGTATACTGGCCGAATTGGACCCCAGTCCAAAGTTGAGGGGGCAGGACTGCAATTCCAGTGATCCGGGAGAACAGATCCACTACGAACCAAGAGGCTAAAGATATCATTTAGGTGAATTAGGAAAATGGGGCTGCCTAAAACCGAGGAAGCATTACTGCTGTCCCAGTGGGCCTGGTAGGTGGAGCTGACATCCAGGGCTGAGGGGCCTTTCCCTAGAGTCTGGAGAGTGTGGGTCAATGCCCAGAGCCAGTAGAATGGGGTCATTGCCCAAATGGTCCTGGAAAATAGAAGATTATTTTCAAGCCTTTAGAGATAGTGAAATTTGCTCTGCTGGATTTTGGACTTATTTGGTCCCCATGACCCCTACTTTCCCTTTACTTTCTCTCATATGAGATGGAAATGTTTACCCTTTTTCCATTCTACCCTTGCACTTTAGAAACAGGTAACTTACATTCAAGGTTGCATAAGTCTAAAGATGGAAAGAATTAGGTCCCAGGATAGAACACCCACAGAATCTCACCTCTACTTGATAATTCAAAAAATGAAATTTTGGACTTAGAGTTGTTGCTGGAATGGGTTAAGATTTGGGGGATGATGTGATAGAGTGAATGTGTTTTGAATGTTGGAAGTACATGGATTTGGGTGTGTGTGTGTGACAGCAGTGGGTTTTTTTGGGTGTGTGTCAAAAGGTTAAATGGCATGGATTGAATTGAGTCTTTTTCCAAAATATGTGTTGAAATACCAACCCCAGTACCTGTGGATGCAATGTAATCTAATGTAACGTAGTTATCTTCCACAATGCAATGTAATTTAATCAGTCAATTAGTGGAGGTCATATCAATGTTGAGTGGATCCTAAACATAACCACTTCTGAGATATATAAAGAGCAGGATAGATACAGGTACATGCAAGCAGAAATAGGGAAAATCAGATACCATGTAATGATCATCTACAAGACAAGGAACCAGGAAAACCCAGGGCTACCAACAAGAAAGGAATCAATATGGTCGAGATTCCAGAGTCTGATTTGGGATTTCAGTCTACAAAATTGTGAGAAAAAATTATTATATGTATATATATATATATGATGGAAAAAAATACATATATAACTTGTCACAGTCTGTTGGTGTCATCGTTTTACCAGTTTGAGTAAAGTGCAGAAGCTTATCTCCCTATTGTACTTTTAATTTCCTTTGAACCCTGGTGGTGCAGTGGCTAAGAGCTACAACTGCTAACCATAAGGTTGACAGTTTGAATCCACTAGCCACTCCTTGAAAACCTGATAGGGCAGTTCTACTGTGCCCTACAGGTGTGCTATGACTCGTAATCAACTCAACAGTGATGGGTTTCTCTATAACATACTTATCTTAAATATTTACTCACCATATTTAGAATCACATCAGACAGTGTTAAATTTTTTCCTTCCGTATTCAAATATAATTTAGAAAACTCAAGAGAGTAATAAAAATCTATGTATTACACACCCCTATTTTCTAAAGCCATGTTTTTTTTCTTTCTGATATTCTAAGATTACTTCTTTTATCATTGCCTTTCTGTTTAGAATTTGCTTTAGTTATTCTTTTTGTGTAGGTCTTCTGGTGACTGCTTTTTCTTAATTTGAGAATATGTTAATTTCCTCTTCACTCTTGAAAAATGTTTTCACTGGATATGGGATTCTGGATTTGCAGTTCTTTCTTTCAGCAATTCTTTGTTCATGGTTTCTGTTAAAGGCTCTGTCATTTGAATAGACTTCATTTCACTGTTAAAGTGTTGTTTCTTTCTCACTGCTCTCAAGGTTTTTCTTTGTCTCCAGTTTTCACAATTTGGGTATGATATGTCTTGGTGTGAAATTCTTTAGGTTTATTCAGTGTGGGGTGCATGCAGCTTCTTGAATTTGTAGGTGTGTCTTTTGATGAATTTGTGACATTTTCAGCCATTATTTGAGTAATCTTTCATTTCTACCCTATTTCTCCTCTTCTCCTGGCACTCTTGACAAAAATTTTAGATCCTTTGCCATATTTCATAGATTTATGTTTTTTTTTTTCATTTTTTGTTTCAGTTTATTTTCTTCCTGTTGTTCAAATTTGGTGATTTTATTGTTTGATCTTCAAGTTCACTCATTGATTTCTCTGTGCCCTCCATTCTGCTGTTAAGGTCATCCATGGTGGTTTTAAAAGTTCGGATTCGTATATTTTTCAGTAATAAAATTTCCATTTGATTCTTCTTTGTATTTTCTTTCTTTTCTGAAACTTCCTATTTTTTGCTCAGTCTTTTTCTTATATTTGTTTCAAATGTGTTTTTAATTGCTTGTTGAAGCATTTTTATGATTAAAAAAAACCCCCAAACCTGTTGCAATTGAGACAATTCCGAATCATACAGACCCTATAGGACAGAGTAGAGCTTCTCCACAGGGTTTCCAAGGAATGGCTGGTGGATTCAAATCCCTGACCTTTTGGCTAGAAGCTGAGTTCTTAACCGCTGTGTCACTAGGGACCCCATTTTTATGACGGTGACCTAAAAATGGTGACCTTAGTATCTGTATCAGATAATTCTTACATCTCTCTCATCTCAGTTCTGTTATTTATTGATTGTCTCGATCAGTTTGAGATCATTTTAACTCTTCAAATGATGAGTGATTTTTTATAGAAATCTGGACATTTTGGATATTATGTTGTATTCATTTTTGTATACAGGTTAGGTAGAGATACAACTTCATTATTTTGCATGTGGATATCCAGTAGTCCCAGCATCATTTGTTGAAAATAATCCTTTCTTGTTGAATGGCCTTGGTACTTTTTTTTTTTTTTTGCCACTAAAGAAAGTTTTTTTTTTTTATTAACTTTTATTGAGCTTCAAGTGAACGTTTACAAATCAAGTCAGTCTGTCACATATAAGTTAATATACATCTCACTCCTTACTCCCACTTGCTCTCCCCCTAATGAGTCAGCCCTTGCAGTCTCTCCTTTCGTGAAAACTTTGGCAGCCTCCAACTCTCTCTATCCTCCCATCCCCCCTCCAGACAAGAGATGCCAACACAGTCTCAAGTGTCCACCTGATATAATTTGCTCACTCTTCATCAGCATCTCTCTCCCACCCACTGTCCAGTCCCTTTCATGTCTGATGAATTGTCTTCGGGGATGGCCTTAGTACTCTTGTTGAAAATCAGTTGACCATAGATGCATGGGTTTGTTTATGGACTCTCCGTTACATTCCATTGATCTATATGCCTGCCTTTATACCAGCTCCCACAATTTTATTAGTATAGATTTGTAGTTAAGTTTTGAAAATGGGAAATCAGAGTCCAACTACCTTTTTCTTTTTCAAAATTATTTTTGCTACTCAGGTTCCTTGATTTCTATACGAATCTTAGGATCAACTTTCCATTTCCAAAAAAAGAGTTATTGGAATTCTGATAGGGATTTCATTGAATCTGTAGATTATTTTTTAGAATATTGCCTTATTAACAATTTTGAGTCCTTCAATCCATGAGCACTGTATGACTTTCCATTTATCAGGTGTTCTTTAATTACTTGCAACAGTACTTTGTGTACAAGTTTTACACATTCCTGATGAAATTTATTTCTATGCATTTTATTATTTTTGATAATATTGTAAAGTTAATAGTTTTCCTAATTTCCTTTGAGCTCTATACATTTGTGTATTTTAGATATTTCATATAAATGGGATCATACAATATCCATCCTTTTGTGACTGACTTACTTCACTCAGCAAATGTTTTCAATATTAATCCATATTGTAGCATGTATCAGTACTTAATTTCTTTTTATGGCTAAATAATTGTCCACTGAAGTCCTGGGTAGTGCAAATGGTTAAGCACTTGACTACTAGCCAACGGTTTGATAGTTTGAACCCACATGGAGGTGCCACAGAAGACAGTCCTGGTGATCTGCTTTGGAAGGTCATAACCTTGAAACTGCTCTATGGAGCAGTTCTATTCTGCACACATGGGGTTACCATAAGTTGGAACTGACTTGACAGCAACTAATGACAAACAACAAATATTCCATTGTATGTATGTACCATATTTTATTTATCTATTCATTTGCTGATAGACATCTATAATGTCCCCACTTTTTGGTTATTGTAAATAATGATGTTGTGAACATCTATGTACAAGTAGCTGTTTGTGTTCCTGTTCTCAGTTCTTTTGGATGGGTGCTTCCTATTGGAATTGCTGGATCATATGGTAATTTTATGTTTAGCTTTTTGTGGAATCATCAAAATGTTTTTCACAGTGGTTATACCATTTTAAAATCGCACCAGCAATGGATGAGGTTTCCAATTTTTCCACATACTCACCAACACTTGTTGTTTTCCTTTTTTAAAATCATGGAAATCTTAGTGGGTGTGAAGTGATATCTCATTGTGGTTTTGACGTGCATTTCCTTAATTACTAATGATGTTGGACATCTTTTCATGCACTTGTTAGCCGTTTGCCTGTTCAAATGCCTTACTCATATTTTGACTTGGTTGTTTGTTGTTTTGACGTAGGAGTTTATATATTTTGGATATTAAACATTTATCTAGTATAGGGTTCCCCAACATTTTCTAACAATCTGTGGGTTGTCACTTCATTTTTTTGATAGCGTCCTTTAATTAACAAAAATTTTTATTTTAATGAGGTCCTATTTATCTATTTTGTCATTTGATGCTCATGCTCTTAGTGTCATATCTAAGAATCCATTGTTAAAAACTAGATCCTTAACATTTAACCCTATGTTTCCTCTATGAGTTTTATGGTTTAAGCCTTACATTCAAGTCTTAATTCCATTTTGAGTTAGTTTTCATTCTTTCATTTATGAAAATCCAAGTGTCCCAGCACCACTTATTAGAACTATTCTCTCCTCATTGTGTGGACTTGGACTTAGCACCCTTGTTGAAAAATGAGTTGACCATAGATGTATGGGTTTATTACTGGACTCCCGATTCTATTCCATTGGTCTTATGTCTGTCATTATATCAGTACCAGACTGTTTTGGTTACTGCAGCTTTGTAATATGCTTGGACATTGGGAAGTGTGAGTCCTACTCTGTTCTTTTTCAAAGTTGCCTTGATTATTTGGGCTCCCTTACCTTTCTATGGAAACCCTGTGGCATAGTGGTTAAGTGATTTGGCTGCTAACTGAAAGGTCAGCAGTTTGAATCCACCAGGTGCTCCTTGGAAACCCTGTGGGGCAGTTCTACTCTGTCCTATAGGATTTCTTTAAGTCAGAGTTAACTCAATGACAATGTTTTTTTTTTTTTTTTTTTGGTTTGGTCTCTCTATGGAAACCCCAGTGGCACAGTGGTTAAGAGCTACGGCTGCTAAACAAAAAGTTGGTACTTGAAATCTATATAAACTTGAGGAGGATTAGGTTTTCAATTTCTGCAAAGAAGTACTTTGGAATTTTGAAGGATATTGTTTAGAATCTGTAGATTACTTTAGGTAGCATTAAGTCTTCTATGAACATGAAAGGTCCTTCAGTTTATTTGTCTTATTTAATTTCTTTTAGTAATGTTTTATAGAAACCGTGGTGGTGCAATGGTTAAGAGCTCGCCTGCTAACCAATTGGTCTGCAGTTCAAACTTACCAGCCACTCCTTGGAAGCCCTATGGGGCAGCTCTACTCCGTCCTGTAGAGTTGCTAGTGTAGAAGTATTTCACTCCTTTTGTTAAATTTATTCTGAGATATTTTAGTCTTTTAGATAATATTGCAAAAGGATTTTTTTCTTTAATTCCTTTTCAGGTTGCTTAGTGATAATGTCTACAAATCTGACTTATTTTTGGGTACTGACCTTATCCCCTGTCACTTTGCTAAATTCATTTATTACGCCTAGTAGCTTTCTTGTGGATTCTTTGAAGTCTTTTACATATAGGATAATTTCCTCTATGAAAAGGGATATTTTTATTTCTTCCTTCCCAATTTGGATAATTTTTATTTCTTTTTCTAGCCTAACTACTCTGATTAGAACTTCTAGTATAACACTGAATAGCAGTGATCAGAGTAGTCATTTTTGTCTTGTTACTGATCTTAGAGGAAATCTCTCAGTATATGATGTTAGCTCTGCCTCTTATATTACTGAGCAATGCCTTTTCTATTTATAGTTTGAGGATAGTTTTTTTTTTTGTATTTTTTATTGTACTTTAGATGATGGTTAACCGAGCAAATTGCTCATTAAGCAGTTAATACACATATTGTTCTGTGACATTGGTTGCCAACCCCACGACATGTCAACACTCTCCCCTTCTTGCCCTTGGGTGCACAGTAGGTTCTGAGGTCAGGTAGTGTGAGCCCTTCTATTTTGTTCTGCTTCTTCAACAGTGGTTTGCTTATCCAGGGCCTCTTTCCTCTCCATATAAAGCTAATGATTCGTTTTTCTATCCCTTTAAAGAATGTTGTTGGTATTTGGTTCAGGATTGCCTTGTATTTGAAGATTGCTTTGGGAAGAATTGACATTTTCACAATGTTGAGTATACCTATCCATGAGTACGGTATGTTTTTCCATTTATGTAGATCTCTTTTGGTTTCTTGCAGTAGCATTTTTTTAAGTAATTTTTATTGTATTTAATTGAAAGTTTACAAACCACGTCAGTCTCACACAAAAACTTATCTATACCTTGCTAACCCGTTACATACTCCCAATTACTCCCCCCCTAATGAGACAGCCTGCTCTCCCTCCACTCTCTTTTTTCATATCTATTTCACCAGCTTCTAACCCCCTATACCATCTCATCTCCCCTCCAGGCTGGCAGTTTTTCTCCTTCAGCGTTCTATATATGTCATCCCATTGCCTTCTTGCCTTCATGGTTTCTGCTAAGTAGTCTGAACTTATCCTTACTGATTCTCCTGTGTAGGTGACTTTTCATTCATCCCTGGCTGCTTTTAAAATTTTCTCTTTATCTTTGGTTTTGGCAAGTTTGATGATAATACATCTTGGTGATTTTCTTTTTGGATCAATCTTGTAAGGGGTTCAATGAGCATCTTGGATAGATATCCTTTTGTCTTTCACAATGCCAGGGAAGTTTTCTGCCAACAGATTTTCAACTATTCTCTTTGTATTTTCTGTTATCCCTCCCTGTTCTGGAACTCCAATCACAAGCAAGTTATTCTTCTCGATAGAGTCCCACTTGATTCTTAGGGTTTCTTCATTTTTCAAAATTCTTTTATCAGATTTTTCTTCAACTATATTGGTGTCAATTGCCTTATCTTCCATCTCCCCCACTCTGTATTCCAAATTGCTTGATTCTGCTCCTCTGACTTCCTATTGAATCGTCTAATTCTGTAATTTTACTGTTAATCTTTTGGATTTCTGAATGCTGTCTCTCTATGGATTCTTGCAGCTTATTAATTTTTCCACTACGTTCTTGAATAATCTCTTTGATCTCTTCAACTGCTTCATCAGTGTGTTCCTTGGTTTTTTCTGTAGATTGCCTTATTTCATTTCTGAGGTTATCCCTGATTTCTTGAAGCATTCTGTATATTAGTTTTTTGTATTCTGCATCTGGCAATTCCAGGATTGTGTCTTCATTTGGGAAAGATTTTGGTTTTTTAATTTGGGGATTTGTAGAAGCAATCATGGTCAGCTTCTTTATGTGATTTGATATTGACTGCTATCTCTGAGCCATCTATAAGATCTTGTAATTATTTATTTTATATTTGCTCACCAAGTCTTAACTTCTTGTTTTGTTTTGTTTCAATATAGTAGATGGGCTCCTAGATTGTGCTGTCTTGATTGTTATAGCCTTTGAATCAGCTGGTTTGAGCTGTTACCAGATATGTAAGACTAAGAGTCCATTCACTATTCTTGAATAGAATCAGCTTAGGTGTTCTGATTTTGGGTCACCAAGTGTGTGGTGTAGACTGTCACCTATTAACTGAGAGGAGTAGTGGTGATAGTTGTGTGCACCAGATTCTAGTAGCTGCAGGGGGCCACACTCCAAGGAGGGCAGGATGCTGACAGCCATCCCCCACATGCCAGTGAAGTAGGTGTGTCTCTATTCCTAGAGCACTTTGGTGGGTGGGCTCTGCAGCTGTACCTTAGGCACCCAGTGCTTGTGCCTTTAAAGATTGGTAGGCATCACTATCCTCAGACCCCTTTAGCAGGTGACTAGGTGTTTTGGGTGGAGCTTCAGCCCCCAGTTCCATGCTGCGGATCAGTGAAAAAAAGGGCTCTGTTTAATAGGTAGAGAGGTATCAGACCTTGAAAACTTGTCTTTCCACTGCTCCACTAAAACAATTACAGTCATATCTCTATCAGAATTGCCTTTGCATTCTAATAGCCACCTTGTTGCCTGTAGGGATGAAAGCCTAAGACTGTGGATCTCATAAGCTTGGCTGGAGCTGGTTCTGTATTTTTATTCCAGTTTAGGGAAGTAGGGGAAGGATTTCCGCCCCCCCGGGTTGCTAATTGCTCCTTCCCTCAGGCCAGGAGAATGGGTTAGAAAAAAAAAAAAAAAACCCAAAGAGCACTTAACTCCAATGTTAATGAAGCCGCCTGGGGCAGGGAGGGGAGCGATCAGATAGATAGAAGAGTGTACTGTGGCAATATAGACAAAGTTGCTTATCTTGCTTGGTGATGACTGTTTTATCTGGGTTTCCCAAGTGGCATGTAGCCTGTGTGCACTGGCTGGGTCGAGATTGCCCCCAAGGGCCAGACCTGTGTCCCATGTTTGCGTCTCAGGAAGCTGTGATCAGCTCCTCCGCTCCTAGTCCAGAGCCCAGCTCCAAGGTTTTCTGGCTGGCTCCAAAAGCAGTCGCTGCTTCCCCGTGATTTTTCCTCTTGTCAGCCGCATCGTTGTGCAGCCTGCGTGCACTGGCTGGGTTTCCCCCGAGGTTACTCCAGAGGGCTAGGGCTGCGACCGGTGCTTGTGCCATCTCAGGAAGCCATGCTTAGCTCCTCTGGGTTTAGTCCAGAGTCTGGTGCCAAGGTTTTCTGACTGGGACGCTTGCTCCAGGCTCAGAAAAAAGTCGCTACTTCCCCGTGGTTGCTTGTTTTTTTTTTTTGTCAGCCGCTGTCAGTGTCCAGCCTGCTTGCGTTGGCTGAGTCTCTACTGAGGTTACTCCAGGGGGTAAGGGGTTAGGGCTTCATCCCATGCTTGCCCCGTCTCAGAAGGCTGCAATCAACCCCACCACTCTGACACCCGGGGACGGTGAGGGCTCAAGGCTGTGGCACGGGACGCTGGTTCCAGAAGTGGTAGCTGCTTCAGGGCGTGGCTTTTCGCTCCCCTCTCACTCAGGTCAACTCTTTAGTTCTGTGTTTGATGGTCAGGGTTTGTAGATTGTCATGTATGTGATCGATTCACTTGTTTTTTTTTGAGTGTTTGTTGCAAGAGGGATTCGCGGTAGTTTCTACCTAGTCAGCCGTCTTGGCACCGCCTCCTCTCTTGCGATACTTGTTATTGATTTCTACTTTTACGCTTTGTGATCAGAGAAAATGCTTCGTATTATTTCGATGTTTTAGATTTTATTAAGGCTAGCTTTGAGGCCTAAAATGTGGTCTACTCTGGAAAATGTTCAATGTGCATTGGAAAAGAATGTATTCTTTGTTACTGTTAGGTAGAGCATTCTGTATATGCCTATGAGGTCACGTTGGTTGGTTGTGATATTTAGATCTTCTGTATTTTTTTGAGTTTCTTTCTACATATGCTGTCTACTGAAAGTGGTGTGTTGAGGTCTCCTAGTGTTATTGTGGATCTGTCTGTTTCTGTTTTCAATGCTGTTAGAGTTTGTTTTATATATTTTGGAGCTCTGTCCTTGGATATGTATTATTATTTATTGTTACGTCCTCGTGGTAGATTGACCCTTTAATCATTATATCATATCCTTCCTTATCTTTTACAGTTGATTTTGTCTTAAAGTCTATTTTATCAGAGATTAATATTGACACTTCTACTCTTTTTTTTTTTTTTGGTTATTGTTTGCTTGATATGTATTTTTCCTTCCTTTCACTTTAGTTTATGTTTGTAATGTGTGTCTCTTGTAGACAGAATATTGATGGGTCATGTTCTTTTTTTATCCGTTAGCCCCTCTCTGCCTCTGCACTGATGCATTTAAGCTGATTGTATTCAGGGTGGTTTTTGATAGGTATGCGTTTACATCTGTCATTTTATTGTACTTTTCTTTGTGGTGTTGATGCTATCTTTTTTCCATGCAATTTTGTTTGTGAATTTTCTTTTCATTTCTTTTGTTGTTGTTGATTTTGTGTTTACTGAGTCTTTATGTTTTTCTTCTCTTTTATTTTGTTGCATTGATTTATTAACTTTCTTTGTGGTTACCTTGAAATTTACCTTTGTCTTTCTATGTTTAAACCTGTTTTTTTTATTTTTTAATATCACCTTCACTTCATCTCCATATGAAAGTTTTTTAACTATACCATTTATTCACTATTTTTTGTTTTGACATTGCTGTCATTTACAGAGTGACATCTCTGGTCCCTTGAGCTTTGTTTTGTTTTTGAGAATTCTTTATCTGGGTTGGTATCTGGCTTATGTTGTCCTGTGTCCTAATCTGAGGTTGATTCTCTATCTGAAACACTCCCTTTAATATTTCTTGTAAGTTTAGTCTTTTTTTTTTTTTTTTTTTTTTTTTTTACAAATTCCCTTTATTGCTGCCTATCTGGAAATAACCTAATTTCACCATTGTATTTGAGAGACAATGTTGCTGAATACGTAGTTCTTGGTTGCCAATTTTTTTTCTTTCATGGCTTTATATATGTCATCTCACTGGCTTCTTGCCTGCATGAAGTCTGCTAAGTAATCAGAGCTTAGTATTATTGGTTCCCCCCTTTTTTTGTAGGTGACTTTATATTTTTCCCCAAGATGCTCTCAGGACTTTTTGTCTTTGATTTTGGCAAATTTGATTATGACATATCTTGGTGACTCTTTTGGTGCTATCCTATGTGGAGTTAGTTTATCTTCTTGGATGGATATCATCTCATCTTTCATGATATTAGGAAAGATTTCTCCCAACAAATTCTCTGTGTTTTCCATTGGTTCCCCCATTCTAGAATGTTCTAGAACACTCATGCTCAAATTTTTCCTCTCTATAGTGTCCCACATAATTCTTAGTCTTTCTTCATTCTTTTTTCCTGATTTTTCCTCAAATGAATTGGTGTCAAGGGATTTGTCTTCAAATTCACTGGTTCTGTCTTTCATTGTTTCAATTCTGCTCCTATATCCTTCTACTGAGTTGTGTATTTCTGAAATTTCATTGTTAATCTTTTGGATTTCTAGTTGCTGTTTTTATATTGTTGCTAATTGTTTATTTTTTCCTTTCATTCTTATATTGTTTTCCTGAATTCTTTCATTGCTTTGTCTGTGTTTTCCTTGATTTCTTTCTTGATCTCTTGGGGAACCCTATTTTTAGTCTTTTTAATTCTTTATCAGGTAGTTCCATTGACGTTTCTTCCTCCATAAAGTTTTCTTTTTTTATTTTGATCACTTGCTGGAGGAATCTTGTTCTGCTTCTTTATGCGATTTGATATTGTCTGTTTTCTCTGAGACATAAAGAAGTTATTACATTTATTTATTTATTGTATTTTTGTTCAGTCCTGAATTTTTGTTTTGATATATGTGAGTAGGCTGGGCATGTGTGCTACTCTGGTTGCTAATCTGGATGCGTTGAAGCTTTCATCTCCTGTTTTCTTTTTACTCCGGCCAGATAGGGCAGCGACTGGATGTGTGAGGGCAGATCCCTGTTCACTGATCTTGCAGGGCTGCTGAGAATGTATCTGGCATTTCTAGTGAGGTGGTATATCTGTCTGACCAGTCACCTGGCCTTGGGCTCAGGGAGTATGCTCCTTTGTCACTTGGTTGGTGGTTGTATAGGTATTCTGCTGATTGCCAGGTGGTTGGGGAGAGGATGTCCTGGTCATTGGTCATGAGGTGGGTGGTGCAGAAACTCTCACTGAGGATCCCAGGTGAGCAGGGCTGCACAGCTGTATTTGGAGTGGGCACAGCCCTCCAGTTATGGGGGGTGATGTATGGGGAAAGGCAGGGGTAATGTTGCCTGTCCATGGGTGCCAAGTTGGTGGGCTTGCCCCTGTCCTTTAGAGAACATCACAGGAGAGGTTGTGCAGCTGTTCCTTGGGCCTCCAACACAAGTGGCTTTAGGGAATAAGAGGCACTGCAGGTCCTCAAGCCCCTGGAACAGACAGTTGGAGGCAGTGACAGGCACTACCAGCCCTCTGGCCCCCAAAGTAGCCAGGTAGAGGGACCGGAATGTATCGGTGGCCCTCAAGCCCCTGGCACATGTGACCAGAGATAGTAGGAGGAATCCTTAGCTCTCGGGCTCTCAGCACTGCTGGCTGAAGGGATTAGGAAGCACCATTGGTCCTCAGGCCCCCAGAGTGGGTACCTGGAAGGAGTAGGAGGCACTGCACATCCGTGGGTCTCCATTCCGAGTAGTTGACCAAAGAGGCAGGTGCTTCCAGTCCATGGGCTCCTGAATTGGGGGTGGGGCAGTGGTGGGTGCTGCTGGATTGCAACCAAGTGTGGGGAAGGAGGGATGGGTGAGGGGAATGGGGGCCCCACAGACTCATGGACCTCTGGCATGGGAGCTGAGGTGGGTGGAGTGTGTCCACTAAATTTTCATAGGGTGGGAAGCACTCCTGTCTGGCTCTGGACATTTGTGCAGAGTTGTTCCAGCTTGGCTGCTCGAGGTGATAGTGGTTTCGACCTGGAACACTGTTTCTTTGTCTCAATATGGCCGTACTGTGTAGCTTCAGCTAGTAGGGCCCTGGCAATCCCTAATTCTTTGTGTCCACTGTTTTTATACTGACTCTCCTTCCACTTGGTGCTCTGTTCGATTCTTATGCCTTGTCTTTTATGCTAAGGGTTCCAAAGTTGTCACCTATATCTGATTCACTTGTTTTCTTGAGTCTGTGTCGTAAGAGAAGTGCTATGAATCATCTGACCACTCCAACATTTTGGACTACATGGTTTGAGGTGTTTTGATTATTCATTCACTCTCTTTACTTGTATTAAGTTTATTTAGTGTTTTAGTTATCTAGTTTTTTAGTGGTGCAATAACAGAAACACCACTAGTAGATGGCTTTAACAAAAAGAAATTTATTTCCTCATAGTCTAGTAGGCTACAAGTTCAAATCCAGGGCATCAGCTCCAGGGGGAGCTTTTCTGTTTCTGTAGGCTCTGTAGGAAGGTCCTTGTCATCAGTCTTCCCCCTCCTAAGAAGATCTCAGCACAGGAACCTCACATCCAAAGGTTGTGCTCTGCTCCTAGTGCTGCTTTCTTGGTGATATGAGGTCAGCGTCCACATGAGACACAAATATCTTCACTTCTTTGGCTCATTCAGAGAGGTCTATCCACATATCTTTTCCCCATACCTCCTTGTCTGAAATTTTCCAGTCATGTACCTTCCAAGTCCCTGACCATCCAGCCAAAACTTTGCCCATCCCATGAACCAGTATATAATCTCACATTGGCCATTTCTCCTTCCGAACAAAGTGAGAACCAGATGCACTGCTTGAAGTTCTGCCCATTGGGAGGATTTACCTTCACCATTGTCCTTCAGGAAGGTCCTACCGCTTTCAAGTGGTGCCTGCATATCACAGAGAACCATCTGTAAACCAGGCACAAGTTTTCTCTTCTTCAGTCAACTGGTCATTAAGGAGCTCCCCATGAGACCATAGGTGCAGACTGAGAGATGGAAGGTAATATGACGGGAGTGGAGACCATGGGCCACTTCCTCATGCAACTTACTTGTGCCTTCAGGTCCTGTTTGGGCCCTATCTCATATATACCACTTCCATTCAATAATGAAGTGCTGCTGTGCACGTCTAAATTTATGACTCTGTGGGTCAGAGAACACTCAATTCATGATGGGCAACTCAGGCTACATGGTGACTTGCTGTCCCATGGTTAAGCATTCAGTTTCTACTAAGGCTCAGTAACAAGCAAAAGCTGTTTCTCAAAAGGAGAGTAGTTATCTGCAGAAGATGGTAGGGCTTTGTCCCAGGATCCTAAGGGCCTGTGCTGTGATTCACCAATAGGGGCCTGCCAAAGACTCCAAACAGCATCTCTCTCTGCCCCTGACACTTCAAGCACCACTGGATCAGCTGGATCATATGGCCCAAGGGGCAGAGCAACTTGCACAGCAGCCTTAACTTGTTGTAGATCCTTATCTTTTTCCTGGGCCCCTCTCAAAACTAGCAGCTTTTCGAATCACTTGATAAATAGCCTGGACTAGCACACCCAAATGAGGAATATGTTGCCTCCAAAATCCAGAGGCCTACTAGGTGCTGTGCCTCCTTTTAGGTTGTGAAAGCAACCAGACACAATAACTTATCTTTCACTTTGGAAGGAATATCTTGACATGCCCCATGCCACTGGACCCCTAGAAATTTCACTGAGGTGGAAGGTGCCTGAATAATTGTGGGATTAATTTCCCACCATCTAGTGCTTAAATGTTTTACAATAAGTCCAGAGTCACTGACACTTGTTCCTTACTAGGTCCAATCAGCATAATGTGATTAATGTAATGGATCAGTTTGACATCTTATGGAAGGGAAAGGCAATCAAGATCCCCGCAGACTGAATTACAACAGAGGTCTAGAGAGTTAATGTAGCTCTGAGGTAGGCATGTGAAGGTGCATTTCGGGCCTTGCCAGCTGAAGGCAAACTGCTTTTGGTGGTCCTTTGAAACAGGTATTCCAATTATGCATTCTGGAACAGGGGAAATCACAACAGGATGGGTTCAGGGACCCACTGGACCTATGTGAGATGGACATGAGCCAAGACTCCATTAATAACCTGATCTCCATATGCCCCCCTACTGGTGGGCCACAGTGACACTTTGGATCTTCTGGAATTAATATCAGTTCAGAGCCAGTATCCAGTAATCCCCAAAAAGTCTGATCATTTCCTTTTCCCCAATGAACAGTCAGTCTCGTAAAAAACTGTGGATCCCTTTGGGGAAGACTGGGACAGAGATTAACAGTATAAAATTTTGGCTGTGTATTGGAGTCCTTCCTCAGAGGGACCTGGCCTCCCCTTCATTCAAGAGGTGTGGATCTTTAAACTAGTTCAAGTCTGGGAATTTATTGAGGGACCATGACTCTATTCTGGTGATTTGAGTTAGACTGCTGCTGTTCATCTGACCTAGAATTCATCTATTTGTACAGATCAGGTAAATATTTAGTAGGTTTTCTTTCCTAGGGACACCATGGCTAAGTAGCCAATGCCAAAAGTCCATACAAGTCAGAGTATTCTGATTACTGCTTTGACCTCGCTGTCCATTACTGTAACCACACCCACTTGTTTTTGTCAATTGAGTGCAGCCACTCGGCCCCTACTACCACAGGGTCCAATCAGCCCCATTGTAGTTTGGTGTCTTAGTTCAGTTATGGCAGTTCCCACTCTCAAATAGTATTTACATAAACTAGCAATCACAGCAGTCTTCAAGGATGCTGGAGCTCACTTCACAAATTTGTGCCTCACAGTTGTGGTAAAAGACGTGCCCTCTGGGCATTCCATGTGTGGATCTGTGGCTCTAACCTGATAAATCTACTCCAGCATGCCAATTTTCCTAAGCCTTTGGATACTTTCTTCTACAGTATACCAAGGCAGGTCTGGTAGTTCAACTTGATTTAGTGTAGGCCACTGTGTAGTCCATGCTTCAGCAACCCAGCTAAACGAACTCTTAGATCCTTTCCTAACTTCTCGAGCTCAAACACTGAATGGAGAATATGTGCTTAGTGGACCCATATCAATAAATTCAGACTGATCCATCTTTATGTTTCTTGCACCATTACCCCACACCCTTAATAACCATTCCCACACATACTCCCCAGGTTTCTGTTTGTACATATTAGAAAAGTCAAGTAGTTCTCTTGGAGTGTAGCATACCTCCTTCTGGGTCACACTTTGTACTTCACCTTTTGGGGCTTACTGGGACTTAAGTCTAGTTATAGCTCTAGAAGGCAGAATCAGTAGTGTGGAATTGTTTCGAGAAGGTTCAACATTGTCTTGTAAAGCATCTGCCTCAGGCAATGCCCCAGGCAATGACTCAAGAAAGGGCTCTTTAGAGGCAGCTGGGTTAGAGCTAATTTCATTAGATAGGAGTGGAGGGGCTAATGGTTTTTCTGGGCAGGGTGGTGTAGCAGACAAACTTAAAGTAATCTCTTCAGATGGGAGTGGTTCTTTTGGCAAGAGTGATTCAACGGAATTTAGGGGCTCAGTGTCTCCACCTTCCTGATTTTCTTCTCATATGTCCCAGTTTCAAGTTTCAGGATCCCATTTCTTCCCAATCAATGCTCTCACTCTAACTTCAGACACCTCTCAAGGTTGGCAATTGAGCTAGCATTTTAATTCAGCCTCTCTTATGATAGAAGCCTGGGTCTGGTTTTTGGCAATATCAGCTCTGTTACTACAGCAAATAATGCTTTATTTCAAACCACAATTGGAAGCTTTGAGGCCATTCATGTGACACTTGAGCTTTGACTCTGAAGCCCTGTACACATCTCTGTCTTTCACCAGTTTGTCTAGCAAAAGTAGGACCAACTAACAAGCTTCCTTATACTTCTCAATCTGGCAAAACTGTAGAAAGATATCACACATGTGTTCAGTGTGAGCCTTGCCTCTCACCAATATACAATCTACTGGTGGCAATATTTTGCATATTTTTACTGCCACCTCACACCATGGATTAGCAGTGCCCTCTTTACTACTGGAAGCAGGGTAATCAATATCATTAAGACTAACCAGACTTGAGAACCAATTTAGAAAACTCATCCTTACAATTTTGTTTCTTTAGAAACACTTGAGGTAATAAATGTGTTAAGCTGAGTTCCCTAGAGAAGCAAAACCAGTGAAGTGTATACATATGTATATAAAAGCTTTATATCAAAGAAACAGCTCACATGATTGTAGAGGTTAGAACGTTCCAAGTCTGTGGATCAGAATACAGGCCTCTCCCAATGCACGCAGCAGCAGGAGCTGGTGAACCCAAGATCAGCGGGTTGGAGAGCAGGGCCCGCACTCACAGGCTGTGAAGGTCAAGGGAATTCCAAGGTCAGCAGGAAAGACTGCAAGGTTTCTCCTTATTCACATAGCTGCAGGGGCTGGCTAACCCAATCTCAGTAGGTCGAGGAGCAGGACTCTTGCTTGCAGGCTGTGAAGATTGATCAATCCCAAGATCAACAGGTAGTCTTTTAGCTCAAGTCTAAAGAACTGGACTTCAAGCAAGAGGCATCTGCTGGATCCATAACAAGCCAAACACCTTGGCAAGGTGAGCAGAAAGCAAGTAGGTGGCAGAGGGCAGAGAGATGAGGGCTGGCTGAGGGGGTGATGAGCCACTACAGGTCCCATGCCCACAGTTACCACCCAGCAGATTCCATCATGGTGGTGGTCACATATCAGATTTCAACAGAGAAGTGATTACAATGTTATACAACTGCCAAAACACTGAGAATCATGTCCCAGCCAAGTTGACACACAATCTTAACCATCACAGTTCCATATTTTTTTCTTATTATAGATAAAGTTTTGTCCCTTAAAAAAAAAAATCAAATAACCAAATTTTGGTTTAAAGATTTTCTGTACTGTTTCCCTATTTGCTGTTTTATTTCCACTCTAATCTTTAATTTTCCTATTTTTTTATAGCTTTGTGTTGAGTTTGTACTTGTTTTTCTAGTTCGATGTAATAACATTCACCAACATTCTTTGTTTCTTCTTACGCCTTCAAGTTCTTGTTCAATGTCCTTTCATTTCCAACTGAAAAACTCTCTTTAGCATTTCTTGTAGGTCGGATCTGTT
The DNA here is from genome assembly GCF_024166365.1 of Elephas maximus indicus. NCBI lineage: Eukaryota > Metazoa > Chordata > Mammalia > Proboscidea > Elephantidae > Elephas > Elephas maximus. The sequence continues at coordinate 208,411,426 of NC_064820.1, read as the reverse complement.
ACTGACGGACTCAATCAACCTTTATTTCTCAGAGACTGTCTTAATTTCTATTCCATTTTGAAGGATAGTTTTGCTAGAGATACATTTTTTTCAGCAATCTATATGATCCAACTATTTTCTTAACTCAGTGTTCTTAACTTTCCTGACCATTTGATGTTGTTAGGTGACATCAGTTGTTTCTTACTCATAGTGATCCTGGGTAAAAGAGAAAAAAACACTGCCTGGTCCTGCACCTTCCTCATAATTGTTACTATGTTTGAGCCCATTGTTGCAGCCACTGTGCCAATCCATCTCATTGAGTATATTCTTTTTTTTTTTTTCACTGACCCTCTGCTTTGCCAAACATGATGTCCTTCTTTGGGGATTGGTCCCTCCAGATGACATGTCCAAAGTATGAGATGAAGTCTTACCATGCTCACTTCTAAGGAGCATTGTAGCTGTACTTCTTCCAAGACTGATTGTTCATCTTTCTGGCAGTCTGTGGTATAATCGATATTCTTTGCCAACACTATGATTCAAATAAATTAATTCTTCAGTTTTCTTTATACATTGTCCAGCTTTCACATGCATATGAAGTGATTGAAAACACCATGAATTAGGTCAGGTGCACCTTAGTCTTCAAGGTGACATCTTTGCTTTTTAATTCTTTAAAGAGGTCTTTTGCAACAGATTTACCTAATGCAGTACGTCGTGATTTCTTGCAATGCAGTGATTTCTTGACTGCTGCTTCCATAGGTGTTGATTGTGGATCCAAATAAATTGTGATCCTTGACAACTTCAATCTTTTCTCCATTTATCATGACGTTGCCTATTAGTCCGGTTGTGAGGATCTTTGTTTTCTTTACATTGAGATGAACTTTGCAAAATGAAAACAGAACTTAAAGATGTGGAAAATTCTGTTGTAGAAACTAAGGACACATGTCCTAGAATTTTCACCAAGAATGTGGCTATGCAATCTTTTGTTAAAGAGATTAAGCCTGTGACTGATAGATCTAACCAACAGCAGAAAACCCATCAGCTTACACTGAAGGGAACAGAGAAAGAATGAAAAGAAAGAATACAGTCTGCCTCTTGAAATTCTATAGGCAGAAAACAGACCAAAGGAGCTACATATGTTGTCTGGGATGATCCTTGGAGAAGATTGGAGATCAGCAGAACTGTCAGAAGGAGAACAGAAAGCTGGTCCTATTTGGTTTCAAATGGTGAGACCACAGTCTCCTGGATCTCAAAGGGTGGGACGAGAGCCTTCCAGGTTTCAAAGAGTCAGATCTTGGCCAACTTGGTTCCAGAGTGTGGGGTTGCCATTAAGGTGTACCGGGGGTGGGGCCACCACTGAAAGCTGAAGAGGTGGACATCGCATGCAGAAGAATGAGGCCTTCTGGGGTCGAGGGTTTGGGGTCACTACTCAGATAGACTAAGAGAATGGAACTGCCCAAAGCTGAGGGAGCAAAGTGGCCATCCCGGTGGTCCTGGAAAGCAGTGCTGAAGCTCAGGACTTAGAGGCCTCCATCTAGAATCCAGAGAGCATGGTGAACACAGAATCTGAAGGGCAGTGCCACTACCCAGAAGGTCTCAGAGAAAAGATTATTTTCAAGACTCGAGAGTTAATGTAAATTGTTTTGCTGGATTTTGGACTTGCTTGGTGCCTGTTAACTCTTCTTTCCCTCCAGTTTCTCCCATTCATAATGGAGATGTCTACCTTGTGCCTGTTCCACAATTGTACTTTGGAAACAGATAACTTGTAATCCAGATTTCACAGGTTCACAGATGAAGAGGGATTTTACCCCAGGATGCGATATGCCTAAAGTCTCACCCATTTTTGATCTAGATGATCCAGAAGAGATTTTTGACTTGGAATTATTTAAGATTTTTGGAATTATGTGATGGGATGAATACATTTCGCATCTGGAAAGGACATGAATTTGGGGGGACCAGAGGGTAAAATGTTATGGATTGAACTGTGTCCCCCCAAAATATGCACAGTAATTCATAACCAATTTGGGTATGGGTGGTCTTTGTTATGTTAATGAGGTAGATTAGTGTAGAGTGTCTCTTGAATCAATCTCTTTTGAGATATTAAAGCAATGAAACAAGTGAGCAGAGGAGAGCTGGAGAAGACACATACCAAGTCACATAAAGATTGCCCAGGAGCAGAAGCTCAGAAGAGAAAAGGACCTTCCTCCAGAGCTGACACAGAAAGAAAGCCTTCCCCTACAGCTGGCACTCTGAATTCAGACTTCTAGCCTTCTAAATTGTGAGAAATTAAATTTCTGTTTGTTAAAGCCAGCCACTTGTGGTATTTCTGTTATAGCACCACTGGATGACCAAGACACTTGGAAATCCTATGAGGCAGTTCTACTCTGTTCTGTAAGGTGGGTATAAGTTGAAAGCACTCGATGGCAATGAGTTAACACATCTACTTATTAAAGCCCTTATTAACAACTAAAAATGGAGGCTTAGGGAAGTTTTTAAAAAGTGCTTACTTGTACTTAGGTGGTGAGTGGAAGTCTTATATTTGAATGAAGGCAAAATGGCCCCAGGAAACTACACCATTAAGCTCTAAGTTATACTGATCTATAGTAAGTAGTATATTTTACACACTTTCAGAGTTTTCAAAATGATGATAACCAGTCAGTCCTTTTAATTTCTCTCAGAGCCAAATATGACAGAGATAAATTACTGTCTTCTACAGATCAAGTAACTGAGACTGAGAGGATCATCTGATTTTCCCAAATCAGGGCAAAGGCAAGTTTGAGTTCCTTAGAACAGGATATTGTCTATCAAATTCACACATCCTCCTTACATTTCCTCTGAATGGCAAAGGTTAACTAATTTTATTATTTTATTAAATTGATAATAATTTACACACATTTGCAAGCATCTGTTTTTAACTGTTCAATCGTGCTAATTCTTTCATTTCAGTTAGTGTGATGGTTAATTTTATGGGTCAGCTCAACTAGGCTATGATTCCCAGTGATTTGATCACAAGCTGACCTGGTTGCTATTCTACAATATACTGTAAAATGCTATACGTACTGTATTATAAAGTAATATAATGTAATGTTATCACCTGACATATGTGATCTGATGTGAACAACCAATCAGCTCACAGGGGAGTTTCCCTGGGGTGTGGTCTGCCTCCATAATATAAATGGATATTCTGACAGAGCCAAATCTCTCTAGACTCTACACTTCTCTCATTGCCTCACCTATGAATCTTGGAACATCAACCTGCAGAAGTCTCCAGCCTATGGCCTAACCTACCGATTTGAGACTTCCCAGCCTCATACAATTGCAGGAGCCATTTTTTTTTTTTTAATAAACCTCTCTCTCTCACTTCCTCACTCTCTCTCTCTCCATTTATATAGGAGCCCTGATGGTGAAGTGGTTAAGAGCTATGGCTGTTAATCAAAAGGTCAGCAGTTCAAGTCCTCCAGTTGCTCCTTGGAAACACTATGCAACAGTTCTACTCTGTCCTATAGGGTTGCCAGGAGTCAGAATCAACTAGATGGCAACAGGTTTATACACACACACACACACATACATAGAGAGAGAAATAGATATCATTGGTTTTATTTCTCTTTAGAACCCTAAGACAATTGGGTCCAATTTTCTTGTCCTTTGGAGATCATTACCTTCATGAAATTACCCATGGGCAGCTGGCTGTTGTTGGATGGTAGGAACTATGTTCCTACAAGATTTGCATACCCACGTTTTTACGTAAAGCATAACGTTATTGTCTTGCTTACATAAGAATAGTGCTTTTTTTCATCTGAATGCGCTCTTAAATCATTTTTGTGTAATAGGAATATTTTACTAAACCACCTTTCAGAACTTGGTTTGAAGAAGCTAACAGGTTAAACCTTTGTCCTTACCTCCCCATTAAGATCATAAAATACTCATGAATACACCTAATCCTCACTCATCGACTGTCTCGTTATTCAAAATTTCACGTTTACGACAATAGTAAAAAATCTACTCTGCAACTACTTTGTGTGTTAATGAGGTGGCAAGCATGGCAGCAATGGCTGCAGAGTGTCTCCTCCCTCGAGGAGGGTCTCTGGTAGCCTCCAGAAAAGTGGATCATGCTGCCCCATGCCCTCTACTCCCTCCTTCTGGGGGGGAGAGTGCTGCGTACAGCTGCCACATGAGGCCAGACTCCTCAGTGGCCATGGGCTTCAGGCAGATGTGCAGGCAGGACCTAGCCAGTGGGTGCTTGTTCTGGGTTCTATGTAGGCTGAGACCCTGTAGCTCAAATTTGCTGTGTGGGGTGGGTAGGGAGAAAAGAAAAAGGCATTGGAGAGGGTGTTTGGAAGAAATGTGTATGAGTTTAATGACACCTCAAAGTGAGCTGAAATGCACCTGAAGCCTCAGTGGGCCAGGTGCGTTTACAGGTTCCCAGTGTACTTGCAGAAATCCCCTAGCCCTGGTGACTTGGCAGATCTGGAGGGCTGAGCAGGACCCCAGATCATGAATGCAGGGCTAACAGGAGTGAGAGTGGAGTCCTGGAGGCGGCTTCCCAAAGGAAGCTCTGATTCAGCAAAGGAGGAAGGTGAAGTTGTTAAGCTGTGGGCCCTCCGGTCACGTATAGTCAGACTTTATCCAGCTTTTTCTTCTCCAAGCGTCCTTCTCTGCAGAGTGATATAATCCATAACTGAATTCATCACAACGATGAGCATATCAGTAACCCTTAGCTGTTATAATTTCTATGATCTTATTTTCTAAATAAAAAAAATTAGACAAATGGATGGTCTGAAAACAGAAAAAAAAATTCCCCATTTTTGCATAACATCTATTTTCGCACAATGTTTTGCTCTTTGGAAAATAACCATGTTGATAAGTGAGGAGTAGGTGTGCTTTGTTTTTACTATTGTTAATGTCTTATCTCTACCTTTCCTTTTTTTTACAGTATGCCTTTCCTGCAATCTTTTGCTTCATTTTGTGTTTTTATTTATTTTAATTATGTAAATATGATTCAAATTGAAAGTATGGATAGAGTATCAAAGAAATACCTCAACATTTTTCTGTGAACGAATTAATTTTATTTTAAAAATGAAATGAGCCAAATCAGTAAATATATAGTCAACTATCTTAAGAGAATAGTAAAAAAAAGAAAAGAAAGAAACCCAGTGCCGTTGAGTCAGCAGACAGAATTCTCATTATTTGTGTAATTGTTGCTGTAATTTCCAAGGTCAAAAATAATACCATGCAGTGTGATAGACACATAAAAATAAAGCATGGCTGATATTTGTTTCTTTTTGCTGTATTAGTTGATTCAAAATTCTTACTTTCAAACACATTTTTTCCGCATACTTGTAAAATACATAGAAATACGCATACAGAAGTTACAGAGGAAACTAAGAAGAACATTACAATTAAAGCAAAAACAAAAATATATAAACAGTTGGAACATACATAACCCAACCCCAGTGCCGTCGAGTCGATTCCGACTCATAGCGACCCTATAGGACGGAGTAGAACTGCCCCATAGAGTTTCCAAGGAGCACCTCGCAGATTCGAACTGCCGACCCTTTGGTTAGCAGCCATAGCACTTAACCACTATGCCACCAGGGTTTTCGGAACATACATAAAACAGTTGAGATACATGTAACAACTAAAAACAAAGTACATTAATATTGTAAAAACATTTTTTTAAAGTACTACTTTAGAAGTAGTTCCATAGAGTCCATAATGTAAGGACTTTTTCAATAACTTAATCTGTAGGAATCTGCTCAGTGTCTGCCCTTGTTGTGTCTGTTATACTTTTTTTTTTTTTTTTAATAATTAAAACCATATAGTACTCATGGATAGTATTGAGAAGAATGGGAATTCCAGAACACTTAATTGTGCTCATGAGGAACCTTTACATAGATCAAGAGGCGGTTGTTCGGGCAGAACAAGGGGATACTGATTGGTTTAAAGGCAGGAAAGCTGTGCGTCAGGATCGTGTTCTTTCACCATACCTATTTAATCTGTATGCTGAGCAAATAATACGAGAAGCTGACTATATGAAGAAGAACGAGGCATCAGGATTGGAGGAGGACTCATTAACAACCTGCGTTATGCAGATGACACAACCTTGCTTGCTGAAAGTGAAAAGGACCTGAAGCACTTACTAATGAAGATCAAAGACCACAGCCTTCAGTATGGATTACACCTCAACATAAAGAAAACAAAATCCTCACAACTGGAACAATGAGCAACATCATGATAAACAGAGAAAAGATTGAAGTTGTCAAGGATTTCATTTTCCTTGGATCCACAATCAACAGCCATGGAAGCAGCAGTCAAGAAATCAAAAGATGTATTGCATTGGGTAAATCTGCTACAAAGGGCCTCTTGAAAGTGTTGAAGGGCAAAGATGTCACCTTGAAGACTAAGGTGCGCCTGACCCAAGCCATGGTATTTTCAATTGCATCATATGCATGTCAAAGCTGGACAATGACTAAGGAAGACCGAAGAAGAATTGATGCCTTTGAATTGTGGTGTTGGCGAAGAATATTGAATATACCATGGACTGCCAGAAGAACAAATAAATCTGTCAGTTCTGTACAACCAGAATGCTCCTTAGAAGCAAGGATGGCGAGACTGCCTCTTACATGCTTTGGACATGTTGTCAGGAGGGATTAGTCTCTGGAGAAGGACATCGTGGTTGGCAAAGAGCACACTCAGCAGAAAAGAGGAAGACCCTCAATGAGGTGGATTGTCACAGTGGCTGCAACAATGGGCTCAAGCATAACAACGATTGTATGGCTTAGAACCATGCAGTGTTTTTTTCTGTTGTGCGTAGGGCAGCTATGAGTCGGAACTGACTCTATGGCACCTACCAACAACTAACAACAAATTCTGCCTGATCCAACTTTATGCTCTTTCATTATTTTTTTTACACTCTTAATAGCCATTCCCACACATATTCCCTGAATTTCTGTCTTTATTAATTAGAAAGCTCATGTAGAGTTTTTGTAGGGAAGTGCACTTCATAATGGGTCATATTTTTTACTTCACCTTTAAGTTTCTGCTGAGACTTGACTTTAGTTGTAAGTGTAGAAGTAAAGGGGGCTGGTGGGGGCACATTCTGAGAAGAATCAACAGTGTCTTGCAATGCAACTGCCTCAGAGAATTCATTACAACTTCCTCAGGCACAGAGGATTAATATCCTCAGATAAGGATGAAAGGGCTGCTTCTACTGGCTAAGAAGACTCAAAAAATGTAGGAGTTCAATATCACTAGCTTTATCAACATCTAACCCGTGTCTTCATTCAAATATTCAGAATCATATTCCTTCCCAATAAACACCCTTACTTTAACAGCAGAAAAACAGTGAAGGTAGGAATTTAATTTACACTGTAATTCAGCCATTTGTAGTATGAGACTCTGAGTTTGGTTTTCAGCCACCTCATCTTCAAGGCTACGAAACATAAGCTTTTATTTTATAGCATTCATAGAAACTTTCAGCTCATTATGCAACACTTGACCAGGGAATTTAAAGCTCTGACCTCATCCTTTCTCTTTCCCTACTTTGCCCAGTGAAATTAGGAGCAACCAGTCAATGTGATTATACTCATCAGTTGAACAAAATCTTCTAAGGTATTAAATGCATCATCATTCAGAACATTGTCTCTTTTAAATATTTGATCAGGAGTATTCAATTGCATGTGTCTATTTCTTCATTATGCCATGAATTATCAGTGCCCTCTTTACTTTTTGAGTTATTAATGCCTTAACATCTAACCAGATGTGAGATCCAATTTCAGAAACCCCAGAATTAAATCAGAAAAGTCATCCTTGAGATTTTATTCCTCTAGAATCACTCCCAGTATCAAAGGCTATGTTAGTCGGTGTCCTCCAGAGAAACAGAGCTAATAAAATATATATTTAAAAGAGAGAACGAGACAGAGAGAGAGAGATCTTAAGAAAAGGTCAAACTTGATTGTAGGGCTAGCAAGTCCGACATGCTTAGGTCAGGTAACTGCCTGGAAACTCTGGAAGTCTTGTGTCTGAAATATGAAGGCAATGCAACTAGCTGTAACCTTCAAAAGCCTTGTGTCTGAAATTGGCGGACCAAGCAGCATACTGAAAATTCTGGAAAAAAATGTTTGTTTACAATCTTGAGGCAAAATTATTCTCCCTTGGAAAACCTACTTTTAGCTCCTAAAGCCTTCAACTGATCGGTTGAGGCATATCCATATTGCAGAGAGTAATTTTTTTTTAATCTGCCTTAGTTAAGTTCAGCTGATTTAAACGTTAATCATATGTAAACAACTACATAGCAACATCTTGACTAGTATTTGTCTAAACAATGTGACACCACAGATTAGTCAAGCTGACATGTAAAATTAACTATCACATTTAGTATTATTTTACTGGAAATTCTATGTAATAAATTTTTTTGTGATATAACAATCACAGAAGAAAAAGAAGTAACAGTGCTGGTGACGATTAATGACAATATTGTCTCCAAATACACATCAATAAACTGAAAACTGTAATTTTTAAGATTGCATAGGCCTTAGTAACTGTGTACCCAATATGGCAAAAACAGTTTGTGTTCTGCTAGAGAATACCGTGTCTAAACCAAAGATTACTAAAAGGTTTTTGGGTCCTTACATATGAGAAATGTATACAAAACTTCACTTAAAAAATTTTTTACATATTCTACCTTCTTAATATATTCAAAGGATGCATGACAAGTATAATAAGATAACAGAAAAAGTTATCTTATTTTTGTCTTCTTTGCATGGAGGCAAAAAAATTGCCAAAAAATAATTTTAATCTGAAACTTTCTAACCAAACTAGTGATTTATATATTGTAAAAATTTTTATATAAATTTGTCCTTATAGATTATGTAAAACAGCATAGTCATTGACATTTCCTACCAACCATACCTTCATATGCGTCTATTTTTATTTAGAAAAAAATATTTTAGTATTATTTTTATGACCAGCATTCAGATATTATTCTTTATTTTTTAGTTATGTTTTAATATATATCTGAATAAATGATTCTGTTGACATAATTATAACAATGTCAAAGGTTTTATATAGTTTATCTATTCTAAGACTCCATATAATTCTAAAGAGAAATATTTAACAAATTTAAGAGTCTTGAGCAGAGATGTTTCAGATATCAGGGAATATACATTTTGGGGGGAGAGAAAACTTCAAGCTAAAATATGAAAGTATTGCTGCTACCCATAAGTTTGGAAATGTAGATATTCAGTAAAAAGGAGGGAAAAAACCCTTAGTGATATGGACTGTCACAATAGTCACAGCAATGGACTCTACCACACCCACGACCATGAAGAGGTACGGGATTGAGGAACATTTAATTTTGTTATATGTAGGGTTGCTATGAGTCAGAAGTGAACACTACAACTAACAAAAACAACATTGTTTCTAAGCTGACATACAATATACTGGCTGTCACTTAGATATCAAGTCAAGTCCCCAAATTTTGAAGTTAGGCAAGGAATCTAATTTTCAAGAATTTTTCAATATGCCTCATCAAAGTAGGAATGTCTTGAAATAATGATCTTATTGGAAACCGTGGAGGTGTAGTGGTTCAGTGCTACAGCTGCGAACCAAAAGGTCAGCAGTTCAAATCCACCAGGTGCTCCTTGGGAACTCTATGGGGCAGTTCTACTCTGTCCTATAGGGTCACTATGAGTTGGAATCGACTTGAATGCAGCGGGTTAGAGTTTATTGTTTTTCTGAATAGAATATTCTCCTCATAATTCTCTGTACAGCCTCCTTTATCTGCTTGTTCCTAAGGCTATAGATGATAGGATTTAGGAAAGGAGGGACTATAGAGTAGAACACCGAAATGATCATGTCTTGAATTGTTGGTAAGTTGGATGTTGGATTTATATACACAGCATTCACTGAGCTGGCAAAGACTGTCACTACGAGAATGTGAGGTAAACAGGTGGAAAAGGCCTTTTCCCTCTCTCGTCTGGTTGGAAACTTGAGCACAGTGGAAAATATGCAAATATAAGACATGATGATGAAGATAAAAAAAACCACCTACTATCACTAGGGCACAGAAAAAAATTGCAACCTCATTGATGAAGGTATCAGAGCAGGAGAGTTTCAGCAAAGAGGGAATGTCACAGAAGAACTGATGAACCACGTTAGACTGACAGTAGGACAACCGGAATGTGTTGCCAGTGTGTACACCTGCATAGATCAGACCGCTGAATACAGAGGCCAGTGTCATCTGAATGCAGACACGAAGGTTCATGATCACAGGATAGTGAAGGGGATGGCATATGGCCACATAGCGGTCATAGGCCATGATGGTGAGGAACAGCAGCTCTGTAGTAGCACATGAAACCACAAGAAAGATCTGAGCTGCACATCCAGCAATCGAGATCATCCTGTTAAGCAACAAGATCATACACGCTTTGGGGACAGTAACAGAAATGTAACACATGTCCAGGACAGAGAGATTCCTAAGAAAGAAATACATGGGGGTGTGAAGACTCTTGTCAAAAGTGGTTACTGTGACAATGAGAAGGTTCCCCATGAAGGTGGTCAAATATATCAGTAGGAATAGCATGGCATGCAAGACTCTGAGCTCCCACACATCAGAAAATCCCGAAAGCAAGAATTCAGTCACTGTCGTATAGTTAGCCATATATGAATACTTTGCTTTGTACAAGGGAGACAAAAGAAAACAATTCTAAAAAAACACGGAGAATGGTAATGAGGAAAGAAATTTGCCAAAGTTTGTTTATTGTCTCACATCCATCCAATTTTGTCCACTCTAGTTGATAATTTGTTATTGTTAGTTGCTTTCAAGTTTGCTCTGACTCATGGCAACCTCATGTACAACAGAGTGAAACACTGCCTAGTCCCAGCCATCCTCATGATCACGGATATATTTGAATCCGTTGCTGCCTTTCAACCTAGAAGTCTCATCTTCCAGCATATCCTTTTCTGATTCACAGGGTTTTCATTGGCTAATTTTCTGAAGTCAATTCCCAGGCTTTTCTTTCTAGTTTATTTTAGCCTGGGGGCTCCAATGAAGTTTGTCTACCGTGGTTTACTCTTCTGGCATTTGAAATACCGATGTCATAGTTTCCACTATCGAAGCAGCATGCAAGGCTCCACGGTATGGCAAACTGAAATATGGATGGTAGATTGGTTAGTAGAAAATAAATTATGTTGCCTTCTGCTCCTTTATGCTTCTCACTTGTGTAACTTGTTTCCAAGGTAGTGGTATAAAATATAATTTTGAGCTTATTTTTTGCATAAATTTATTTCACTTACTACTTGGAAAATGAGCATAATGGAGGTAAGTTTGCCAGGAAGATTGAGTTAATATAGGTAACTTCTTTGCATCTTGACCCATTAGAATTGTTCTATAAATATTAGCCAAATAGAACTTGAATAACAATAGGAGCTATTATTTTACAAGAACCTCTCAAATCTCTACATGCAGTTGTGAATTCAATCTCTGCACACAGAGAAAATATTTTTGTCCCTACTTACACTGCTAATATCTTTGTTGTGTATGATTTCATTCAAAAATTTACCTTGAAGAATTTCTCTCCGATGACTAACTACTCTCTTACTTGCTATGTATATCTCTTCCTGGCAACTATTAACATGCACTCTTTTTATTTTGACATTTGATTCTTCAATTTGTCTCTCTTCTAAGAAATAACTACATCCTTTGAAGTTTACTTGTTTTATTCTGTTCCTGCCTTCTGAGTACTGAGTGTAACTTTTGGATTAAACCAAACCATGGTGACCTAATGGTTATGCCATTGATATTCCACATATTAAGTTCCAAGTTGACCATGAGAACAGTTCAAAACCACATTCTATAATGCTGCATATTTCTTGGACTTGCACAACATTGTGTTTTGAATTAATCAGAGGATAATTATAATTATTTGTATTTTAACTCATAGAGTAGAACAGAATATCTTCATTGCCAGAGCCTTTTCTCAAAGTGAGCATACTTTAATATACATTTTAAAAATAAAAAGATTTTATCCTGGTATTTTAAGAAATTCAATATGAAATGTTCTTATGTATTTTCACACATCTTTTCTCCCTGAAATAGATCCATCCATATTTAAGGTTAATTCATCAACTCTAGTCTTCATTCTCTCTTTTCTTCTTCCATGGATATAATGTTCCCAATTGTATGTCATCTTAAGTTTTTCATCCATATCCATGTGCTGCTTGAATGTATATAGGTGATTAGGTTCCTCTGTTCAAAACGGGGGCAGATTATCTAATAAGCAAGGTAAGTATGGGGTTCCTTGTGCTTATTTACTAATCTATAGTCAACAATTTCACCACATCTTTGATGTGGGGAAAAAAACTTGTGAAACTTGCGTTTTTTTTTCCTTCTTTATTCTGCTATCATCTATTCTTCCAACTCTGTCTCTCTGTTCTCGTTAATGCTTTAGAAACCTTACTCATGTTTCCCTATTATCTGTTACCCTGATTGCTATCAGAAGCTGTCATAATTCTGGCAAATCTCTAGTATTTATCTTAGGTAATATAAAAAAAAATCCACCCTAAATGATCTCAGATATAATGCATGCCTTTCTGATTTCTGGTAATACTTCATATGAAGTCTTCTTTTTAAAATTGATCTCAAGCTGCTTAAAATTGATGGAGCCTGAGTGCATGTGTTATATCTCCACCAGAACTAAAAAAAAAAACAAGTTTGAGGTTCAGTTGATGTACCAATGAAAGAAGACCTACATGTAATGCATGGCTTAGTTGAAATACCTAGGAGAAGGGGTCTTAAAGAAACATCTATAAGAATACCTCCCTCATGAATTTAATATTCCTAAAATATTTCAAATAGAAATTCTCTGCAAACATAAATATCCTTAAAATGCATTCTTTGAGGGGAAGTTACTAGAGGGGATATGTATTTATGCTTTACATTTTGTTTCAATTTTTATTCCTTGAATTTGTTAGCTATAATACTTTTCTTTCCATAAATATGTATTTCAATACTTTAGGGATAAAAAAATACATAGCAAAGATGAACTTACTTGAAAATATAATTGTTGATTCAAGTATTCACCAAATTTACTACAGTGGTCCTTCAAGTTCTAGAAAATAAAAATGACATATTATATTTACTTGTAATTTATGATACATGGCTGTTATTTGTTGAAGTCAGTATTTATTAACATCATCAAGTTGAGTAAGATGAAGTGTGTTGAGTCTTCTGTTTTAGTTAAAATGCATATTTTTTCCAATATACCCAGGACGTATTTCAGAACTTAAAGAATCTGAAACCTAAAAATATTATTTCCTGCATATCTGAAGACCATATGGATTATCGGTAATGGGTGAGTAGTTAACAGATATTTTACTAAAACACAATTGCTTGATACTGTTGTCTTTCACAGCTCTCACTGTGAGTAGGGATGGATTACCATGTGTTTTGCAGCCTCTAAAAGAGGAATTGCAGGCTTTAAACCTAAAGGCTTGACATTGTTGTTGTTAGGTGTGGTCTAGTGTATGTCAACTCATAGCAGCCCTGTGTACAACAGAACTAAGTGTTGACCTGTACCATCCAATCCTCACAATTGGCGCTATGCAGCTACTGTGTCAATCCATCTCGTTAAGGATTTTTCCTCTCTTTTGATGATCCTCTGCTTTACCAAGCATGATGTCTTTCTCCAAGGACAGGTGTCTCCTGATAAAAAGTACTTTAGATGAAATCTTGCCATCCTCGCTTCCAAGGAGAATTCTGGCTGTGCTTCTTCCAAGATGGATTTGCTCATTCTTCTGGCTGTCTGTGGTATAGTCAATATTCTTTGTCAACGCCATAATTCAAAGGCATCAGTTCTTCTTTGGTCTCCCTTATTCATTGTCCAGGTTTCTCAAGCATATGAGGCAATTGAAAATACCATGGCTTTGTTTAGGCACACTTTGCTTCTCAAAGTGTCATCTTTGCTTTTTAACATGTTAAAGAGATCTTCTGCAGTACATTTACCCAATGCAACATGTAGTTTGATTTCTTGATTGTCCCTTCTATGGGTGTTGTTTGTGGGATCCAAGTAAAATGAGAACCTTGACAACTTCAAACTTTTCTCTGTTTATCATGTTGTTGTTTATTTGTCCAGTTGTGAGGGTTTTTGTTTTCTTTATGAAAAATGGCTTAGTACCCCTTAAAAAAATGCACACTTTCTCCTGGAATTGCATAAACTGTTTATTTTCTTTGCTGACTTGAAGTAGTAGAATATGCATTTCCAGACCTCTTTATGTTTGCACTCTCAACTTTGTACCTATAATGGAAAATTTGCCATGCTGCCACATTTTGTGTTTTTCTTTCCTTGATCCGTTTTTTTATGAACATAGTAACCACATGCAACATGTAAACCGTGTTAACTGCCAAAAGACATGACAGGTGAGCCTTTCAAATTGGCCTCATGCTTGCAAGACTGAAAGTTTTTCTTTGTTTTTTTGCTGCCCTTTATTTCAAGATCCTTTGAAATGGTTCATTAAATAGCTTTTGTTCTTGTTTCTTTATATCAACCTATTTACTGTTTGGAAACCTGGTGGCACAGTGATTTAAGAGCTACCGGTTGCTAACCAAAAGGTCAGCTGTTCGAATCCACCAGGCGCTCCTTGGAACCTCTATGGGGCAGTTCTACACTGTCCTATAGGGTCTCTATGAATTAGACTCAACGGCAACAGTTTTGGGGTTTTTTTTTTTACTGACAATTTACTGATTTTGTATGATTGACTTGGTTAAACATGGCTAACAGTATTTACAAGTAACTCTATCGTAGTTATGCCACTTTCATTCTGAAGGTTTAGATTATAAAATAATATCTTAACATTTTCTCTCAGTAAATTCCATATCAGACTTCTCCTATCATGTAATAGAATTACAACTGGCTTTTACAGTTTGAAAAGAGAGTGAAAAACCTTTACTATTTCATGCTCACCAATCAATTTTAGGTTTCTACCTTGATGTTTAGTGTTGCAGACTAGTGGATTTGAGGCTTTATGATCTTCTGGGAAGATATATTTTGGATCCTGACTCTGCCATTTACTTGCTGTTCAGCTGCAGGGGCCTCTATAACATTGCTAAACTTCAGTTTCCTTATCTACAAAATTTTTTAAAGTACATAATACTTTATGAATTTTGTATTTATAAGACATTTCAAACAGCAAGGTACTCAAAACGGTTGTTGTGTTGGAGAAAAATAAATAAGAATTACAAATGACTTGTAAAAGAAGTATGTGATCCCTTCAGTACTTACATTTCTTCCATTTCACATTCATAGTACTATTGTTTTTAAGAGAGTAACAAAAAAGAAAAAGGAAAATTTACCACTCAGCTATGGGTTTTTATTATTTATGTAGCTTTTTGTTCAAGGAATATTATATAATATTCTGAAATGCTATGAATAGGGATTGTAAAATTGAGACCATTTCTTCATCTGCACACCGGCAAGGGATATGATTCTTTGTCTTGTCTACAAAGACATGAAGGATGTAATTTTCAACCTGAAGAATTGGCAAGAGTATTTTATTAATTAATATCATTATTAATTTATTTATCCACACATCTATCAAATATTTAATTTATTTATAATTAACAGAATCTTTCAAAATATTTTGGGTGACTAATATGAGACTGTTAGCTAGGGGATGAATCACGAACAAATGTTTACATGCTGTTTTAAAATATGCTATGAGAAAGCCCTAGGATTATAATTAAAGTATAAGGGATTATCTCTACATTTTCTTTTATGACATGGTTTCACTTTTGCATCCATGAGGCATCTGAACATATAACAGAGTGTTTGGCAAAGAGAAGAAATAGGCCAGCATTTGTTGGAATTATTAATTGAATAACATTAATTTGCATAAAAAATTCTGTGTTTTAGGTACACACAACACACCACAAGAAATGTTGTTTAAGTATAAAGTTAAATCACTAAATCAGTATTTAACTAAATCAGTATTTAGTTAAATCACTAAAGCGATGGACAATGTGCAGAGCCTCTCCTGCTCCTGCTGTGTTCCTGGTATCAGGCACATCTGTTGCTATGTGCTCACTCTGTGCTTCCATAATCAGCTATCAACTTTGTTCAAATTTCTGGGACTGAGTTTTTCATGCAATGAATAATAAAGAAGAGGTTGGTCTTGTTGTGGGGGTCCCTCTGTACTTTCTATCCTAATCTCATTAATGCTCTTCTCAAAAAGTAAGTAAGCAGTACAGTGCAGATGTTGGGATAATTCATAGAGGGAGGTGAAGGGGGGATAAAATAAAGTAAAATTAGCAAAGACTCACAGTTAATATTGTCTTTTCTTAGACTGGCTATGGAGACCATGATTTCTGGTAAGAGTCCAGTGATGTTTCAGGTGCAGGCAAGGATGAGAGGACATATTTACTTGAGATGACTGAACACCTGAAATACTTCTGTTTTATAACAAAAACCTCTGTGTTCATTTTAACATAAGGGCCTGGTGGTGCTGATGGCTGTAGAGAAAATCCCTGGGAATACTATCTGGGCTTTCATTAATAGCTAGTGCCCAGGGGGAATTTTTAGGAGATAATTGGCTCCAGGTGACGGGGGATCAGGACTCAAATAAAGCATGTGAATGAACTCTGTATATCAAGAAGTATTGATAGATTTGAGGCTGAAGAATCGGTGGAGATTTATAAGCCAGTAATTTAAACACAAAGAAAACTGCAGTACCCTAATATTCTGAGGTCTCATAAGGTAAAATTCTGTGGGTCATGTAGATCAAGTGGCATAGAAGGGGAGATTTGGAATTAGATTTAACCGGATCCAGCGAAAATGTGTTCCCCTCATCCTCTGGGAATATCTCCGAGGAATAGTGTGATTTCACTGAGTCAAACTCAAGGGAATTCTAATAGATTAAATGACAAACTCAAAGTTTCTTCAAAGCATTAACATAAAGGAATTTATTGCTATTTACCAGCCTAGTACCAAAACCCGTCCCGGAAACCTGTGAACTATGTGATCAATAGCACTTTGCATCATCTCTGCCATCTCAGTTTCTCCATCTGTTTTGTTAATGAGAGTGTCTACTTTCCTGGCCTTTTTTTTTCCATTGAACTTAAGGGGAAGGTTTACAGAACAAATTAGCCTCTCATTAAACCATACAAATATTGTTTTATGACATTGGTTACAACCCCACAACATGTCAACACTCTCCTCATTGACTTTGGGCTTCCTCTTACCAGCTTTCCTGTTCCCTCCTGCCTTCTACTCCTTGCCTCTTGGTTGGTGTGCCCCTTTAGTCTCATTTTGTTTAATGGACCTGTCTAATCTTTGGTTGAAGGGTGAACCTCAGGAGTGACTTCATTACTTACCCAAAAGGGTGTCGGGGGCCATACTCTATCAGGCCAGTAAGCCTGGTCTCTTTTGTGAGTTAGAATTTTGCTCTATGTTTTTCTCTAGCTCTGTCCAAGGCCCTCTCTTGTGATCCCTGTCAGAGCAGTCAGTGGTGGTAGCTGTGCACCATCTAGTTGCACTGGACTCAATCTGGTGGAGGCCATGGTAGTTGTGGTCCATTAGTCCTTTGAACTAATCTTTCCCTTGTATCTTTAGTTTTCTTCATTCTTGCTACCAAAGGGGTAAGACTAGCAGAGTATCCCAAATGGCCACTCACAGGCTTTTAAGACCCCAGATGCTACTCACCAAAGTAGAATGTAGAACATTATCTTTATAAACTATGTTATGCCAATTGAGCTACGTGTTCCCCAAGACCATGGTCCCACAGACCTCAGCCCAAAAATTCAGTCCCTCAGGGAGTTTGGATGTCTCTATGGAGCTTCCATGACCTTGCATTGTACAACTTGTGTGGCTTCCCCAGTATTATGTACTGAATTACCCTTCACAAAAGTAACCACTTATCTATTGTCTATTTAGCGTTTTTCCATCCCCGCCCGTCCCCTCCCTCGTAACCATCAAAGATTGTTTCCTTTTGTGTGTAAAACTTTTCATGAGTTTTCACGGTAGTGACCTCATACAATATATGTCCTTTTGTTATTGCGTTATTTCACTCAGCATAATGTCCTCCAGATTCATCCATGTTGTGAGATGCTTTGCAGATTCCTCCTTGTTCTTTATCGTTGCATAGTACTCCATTGTGTGTATGTACCATAGTTTGTTTATCCATTCATCTGTTGATGGGCACCTAGGTAGTTTCCATCTTTTTGCTTTTGTGAACAATGCTGCAATGAACATGAGTGTGCATATGTCTGTTTATGTGATGACTCTTATTTCTTTAGGATATATTCCTAGGAGTGGGATTGCTGGATCATATGATATTTCTATTTTCAGCTTTTTAAGGAAGCATCATATCTTTTTCCAAAATGGTTGTACCATTTTGCATTCCCACCAGCAGTGCATGAGTGTTCCAATCTCCTGGCAGCTTCTCCAACATTTGTTATTTTCTATTTTTCTGATTTGTGCCAATAATGCCGGGGTGAGATGATAACATATTGTGGTTTGATTTGCGTGTCTCTAATTTTTTTAATGGTTAGTGATCATGAGAATTTCCTCATGTGTCTGTTGGCCTCTTGAATGTCTTCTTTGGTGAAGTGTCTGTTCATTTCCTTTGCCCATTTTTTAATTGGACTATTTGTGTTTTTGTTGTAGAAGTGTTGGTTTTTCCTGTAGATTTTAGAGATTAGGCCTTTGTCGGATTTGTAATAGCCAATTTTTTTTCCAAGTCTGTAGGTTCTCTTTTTACCCTTTTGATGAGCACAAGTTTTTAATTTTTAGAAAATTCCAGTTATCTATCTTGTCTCCTAGAGTATGTGTGTTATTAGCCATTGTTTGTACCCTGTTAATGCTGTGTATTAGGGCCTCTAGTGATTATCCTATTTTTTCTTCTATGATCTTTATATATTTGGTTTTATATTTAGGTCTTTGATCCATTTTGAATTAGTTTTTATATATGGTGTGAGATATGGGTCCTGTTTCATTTTTTTGCAGATGAATGTTCAGTTTTGCCAGCACCATTTGTTAAAAAGACTGTCTTTTCCCCATCTGATGGACTTTGGGTTCTTGTCGAAGATCAGGTAACTGTAGGCGGATGGATTTACATCTGGGCTCTCAATTCTGTTCCACTGGTCAATGTATCTGTCATACCAGTACCAGGCTGTTTGGACTACTATAGATGTATAGGAGGTTCTGAGGTCAGGTAGTGCAAGTTCTCCTACTTTATTCTTCAATAGTGCTTCACTTATCCAGGGCTTCTTCCCTTTCTGGTAAAGCTAATGATTAGTTTTTCCATCTCTTTAAAGAATGCCATTGTTTTTTGGGTCGGAATTGCATTGTATTTGTAAATTGCTTTGCGTAGCATTGTCATTTTCACAATGTTGAGTCTACCTGTCCATGAGCAAGGTATGTTTTTCCATTTATATAGATCTCTTTTGGTTTCTTGGAGTAGTGTATTTTAGCTTTCTTCGTACAGGTCTCTTACATCCCTGGTTAGATTTATTCCTAAGTGCGATGGTTAAGATTCTGTGTCAACTTGGCTGGGCCATGATTCTCAGTGTTTATATGTGATCATTCCCATGATCAAATCTGCTGTGAGTAGCCGTAAGTTGAAAGGGAGTTTCTTTGGAAGTGTGGCCTGCATCTGAATATAAGCAGATGTTCTAGCTTTTTTTCTCTCTCTCTTTATTCTGCAGCTGTCTCCTGTTTGTCTGACTTCTGGCTCTTGGGGCTTGAGCTATCAGCTTATCCGCCATTCTTGGGATTTGTCAATCTTCACAGCCTGTGAGCAGAAGTCCTGCTCTCCAACCTACCGATCTTGGGTTTGCCAGCCCCCACACCTATGTGAATCAAGAGAAGCCTCTATACTGACCCATGAACTTAGGACATTCCAGCCTCTACAATCGTGTGAGCTGTTTCCTTGACATAAATCTCTCTCTCTATATTTATACACTTTACTGGTTTTGCTTCTCTAGAGAACCTAGCCTAAAAAACTAAGGATTTTATTTTTTTAGGGGTATTATAAATGGTCTTGTTTTTCTGATTTCCTTTTCATTGTTCCTTTTCATAGTTGGTGTATAGGAATTCACCTGATTTTTGTATGTTTGTCTTGTATTCTGCTACTCTGCTGAATCTTTCTGTTAGTTCTAGTAGTCTTCTGGCCTCTTGAAATTGTGATACAATGGAACCGGTAAAACGTTTGGGTTAGTACCTGGCACATGGTGCATATTAGAAGGTGCTGTACTATCTGTTGTTTAATCTTCGTGCAACAGTATAAGTGTATCAGTCAGATCCTGTCAGTAAAGCAGAAGCCTGTTCTGGGTCTTACAGATTTTTGAGGTAACAACTTGGTTAAGTATATGATAATCCCCTGTCATTCCCTAAGATACATCTCTTTCTGCAGAGTCTTAATAGGCGAGTTCAGTGGGAGTGTGGTGGGAATCACCACCCCTGCATTTTTCAAGCATTTTATAATGGGACTAATCTCTGAAATACCTCCAGGAATGCAGTATGGCTTCTGGTTTCCTATTATTCTAGGTAGAGGCTGTTCCATGGGCTCCTAATTGGCCTTTCCTACCATAATTGCCCACACTGCACTTGTCAGTGAATGATTCTGTCAGTTTTTTTCGTATATCTATCCTAATTATGTATTTCACATCTGGAGAAATAATCACAGGAATACTTAAGGATTCACTGTGCTCATTGTAACATAGACCCAAACCATGAGTTCTACACTGACTGGTGGACCACAGTATCATTTTGGGATCTTCTGGGGTTAGTATGAGCTCAGAGAAAGTGTCAAGTAATCCCTCAAACATCCTTTCTATTCTTTTCCCCATTCCAAAGTTACCTTGTTGTATGTATTAAACCATGTCCACCAAAAATGTGTGTCAACATGGCTAGTTTGTGACTGTGAGTATGTTGTTACTGTTAGCCATTTGGTCACCAGATGTGATTTTCCTATTTGTTGTAAATCCTCCCTCTATGATGTTAATGAGGTGGGGCTAATGGCAGTTATGTTAGTAATTCAGGACTCAATGCATAAGATTAAGTTGTGTCTTAAGTCAATTTCTTTTGAGACATGAAAGACAGAAGTAAGCAGAGGGACAGGGAGACCTCATACTACCAAGAAACAAGAGCCAGGAAAACAATGAGCACTTTGGACCTGATGTCTCTGTGCTGAGAAGCTCCTTGACAAGGAAGATTGATGATGACAAAGACTTTCCACCAGAACCAACAGAGAGAGAAGACCTTCCCATGGATCTGGCACCCTGAATTTGGACTTCTGGCTTTCAAGACTGTGAGAGAGTAAATTTTTCTTTGTTAAAGCCATCTCATTGTGATATTTCTGTTATAGCAGCACTAGATAATTAAGACACCTTGTTAAAAGGTTATATATCCCTTTGCAGGGGGCTGCTAGAATGAATAACATTATAAATTCTTGTCAGTGTAGTGGAATTCTTTTTCAAATTGACTGGCCACTTCTTTACATAAGAGAATGTGGGTCTGTAAACTGGCTGAATTCTGGGAATTGATCGAGTAAAAAAAAAAAAAAAAACTGGCTACATTCTGGGTATTGGTCAAGTAGACTGGTTGAATTCTGGGAATTGATCAAGAGGCTTGACTCTCTGTTTGGGTGAATCAAGTTAAACTTGTATTCATTTGACCTAGAACTCACCCACTTATACAGATTTTGTAAGGATTTAGTACACTTCCTGTCAATTTGTTTTCTAAGAACACAATGATCAACTAGGTAATTCCATAGGCCACTGCAAGTCAGACTACTCTTATTATTGCTTTGACTGTGGTGACCATTATGGTAAACACACCCATCTTCTCTTTGGAAATTAAGTGCTCTTGTTTGGTCACTCCTTCCTGGGCTCTGATTATTACCATTGCATTTAGGTTTACCAATTTAGAGGCAGCAATTCCCTTTGTGAAACTCAGTTACAGAGAAGAGTGACCACAGAGATCTTCAAAGGTACTATAACTCCCCTCACAAATTTGTTCCTTATAAAACCCAAAAATCAATTGCCATCAAATTGATTCTGACTCATAGTGATGCATGGGACAGAGTAGAAGTCTCCCGGTAAGATTTCCAAGGAGTGGCTGGATGATTCCAACTCCCAACTTTTTGGTTAACAGCCATAGCACTTAACCAGTACACCACGAGGGCTCCTTATTCTTCATAAAAAAAACAAAAACAAAAAAACCCATTGCTGTAGAGTCGATTCCAACTAATAACAATCCTACAGTTGTGGTGAAATATGTGTTCTATGGACACTCTCAGGTTGGGAGGGCAGGTCTTACATGATAAACCTATTCTAACATTTCAATTTCCCTGAAGCTTCAGAATCCTTGTTGTGTAATATACCAAGGCAGCTCCATTTAGTGTAGGCTATCTCTTGATCTGTGTTTTAATAGGAACCAAACAAACTGCTAGAATTTTTCTAACCCTTTGACCTGAAACATTCAATTATGAATACCTCTGCTTAGTGGACCAATACTAATAAATTCCACGAGATCCAATTTTATGCTCCTTTCACCATATATATATTTTTTTACACTATTAGTATCCATTCCCTCACATATTCCCTGGGTTTCTGTTTTTATACATGAGAAAAATCATGCAGTTAAAAAAAAAAAAAACTAAAAAAAATTTTTTTATGTCACTAGTTTTATCAGTATCTGACCCATATCTTCATTCAAATATTTAGTGTCTTATTCCTTCCCAATAAATACCTTCACTTTAATATCAGAAAAACAGTGAAGCTAAGAATTTAATTTGCATTGTAATTCAGCCAGTTGTAGTATGAGACTCGGGGCTTGGTTTTCAGAAACCTCATCTCCATGGCTACAAAACATAAGGTTTTATTTTAAAGCATACATAGAAACTTTCAGGTTATTATACAGTGCTTGACTAGGGAATTTGAAGCCCTGACCTCATCCTTTCCTTTTCCCACTTTGTCCAGTGAAATTAGGAGCAACTGATCCATGTGATCATACTCATCAGTTGAATAAAATCATCTGAGGTATTAAATGCAGATCGTTCACATTTTCTCTTTTAAGTGTTTGATCAGCAGTATACAATTGTATATCTCTTTCCACATCATGCCAAGAACTATCAGTGCTCTCCTTACTTTTTGAAAGAGTCATTAGTGCCTTAACATCTAACCAGATTTGAGAATCAATTTCAGAAACATCAGAATTCAATCACAAAAATCATTCTTAAGATTTTATTCCTCTAGGAGCACTTCCAGTATTAAAGACTGTGTTAGTCAAAGTCCTCCAGAGAAATAAAACTAATACAATGTATATTTAAAGAGAGAGAGAGCTTAAGAAAGGGCCAGCGTGATTGTAGGGCTGGCAAGTCCAACATCCTTAGGTGAGGTGACCGCCTTGAAACTCTGGAAGTCTTGCGTCTGAAATATGTAGGTAATGCGCCTGGTTGGAACCTCCAAAAGCCTTGTGTCTGAAATTGGTAGACCAGGCAGAGTGCTGAAAATTCTGGAAAAAATATTTATTTACAGTCTTAGGCAAAATTAGTCTCCCTTGGGAAACCTCAGTTTTTGCTCCTACAGCCTTCAAATGAATGGATGAGGCATATTCATGTTGTAGGGAGTAATATGCTTTACTTAAGTTCAGTCGGTTTAAATGTTAATCATATGTAAACACCTACATAGCAACATCTAGAGTAGTGTTGACCAAAGAATGGGGCACCACAGCTTAGCCAAGTTGACACATAAAATTTACCATCACACTCAGTATTTTTCTACTGGAAATGCTATGTAATAAAATTATTTTGTCATAATAACAATCACAGAAGTAAAAGAAATAACAGTGCTGGTGGCGATTAGTGACAATACTGTCTCCAAATTATAGGTAAACTGAAATTGTAATTTTTAAGATCACATAAGCTCTAATAAGTGTGTATACAATATGGCAAAATATTTTGTGTTCTGGTAGAGAGTACTGACTACCTCAAGGATTAATATAGGATTTTTGGGTCTTTATATATGAGAAACATAAAATTTTACTTAAAAATATATTTTATCTTCTTAGTATATTAAAAGATGCAGTAAAGTATAGTAAGATAGCATAGAATAAATTATTTTTGTCTTCTTGGCATGAAGACAATGAGAACAACTAACAAATAGACTTAACCTAAACTTTCTAAAACAAACCAGTGATTTATATATTGTAAATGATTTTTACATAAATTTGTTCTCATAAATTATGTAAACCAACATAAGATGTCATTGATATTTCCTACCAATCACTCCTTCAGATGCTTTTATTTTTATTTAAAAACAAATACTTTAGTGTTATTTTTATGACCAGCTTTCAGATGTTATGCTATATATTTTTAATATATATCTAATAAATGATTCTCCTGTCATAATTACTAAAAGTCAAAGCTAATATATATATATATACTTTATCTAGTCTAAGACTCTAGATAATTCTAAAGAGAAATATTTAACAAATATAAGAGTCTTTAGCAGACACATTTCAGACATCAAGGAATATACGTTTTTTGGAAACAAAAACCTCAAGTTAAAATATGAAAGTATTGTTTGTACCCTTAAGTGTTGAAAAGTAGAGATTCAGCCAAAATGAGGGATAAAACCCTCAATGAGTAGACTGACAAAATAGTTAAAACAATGGACTCAACCACACCGATGATCATGAAGATGACACAAGATTAAGCAGTATTTCATTCTGTTATACATAAGGTTGCTATGAATCAGAATCAAGTCTACAATTAAAAACAATATTGTTTGTATGCTAACATATGATATATTGACTGCTACTTAGGTATCAAGTCCCCAAATTTTGAAGATAGGGCAAAGAATCTAGTTTTGAAGCATTTTTCAACACGACCCATTACAGTAGGAAAGTCTTTATATAATGATTTTTTTAAATAGAATATTCTGATATTTTTCCTTACATCCTCCTTTATCTGCTTGTTCCTAAGGCTAGAGATGATAGAATTTAGGAAAGGAGGTATAGAGTAGAACACAGAAATGATCATGTCCTGAATTGTGGGTGAGTTGGAGGTTGGATCCATACACATGGCATTAACTGAGCTGCAAAAAGTCGTCACTATGAGAAGGTGAGGTACACAGGTGGAAAAGGCCGATCCTATCTTTCTTCTGGTTGGAAACTTGAGCACAGCAGAAAATATACGAATATAAAACATGATGACGAAGATGAAAAGAAGCCACCTACAATCACCACCACACAGGAAAAAATTACAACCTCATTGATGAAGATTACTTGAATAGGAGAGCTTCAACAAAGGGGGGATGTCACAAAAGAACTCTTGGTCCAGGTTAGACAGAAGAACAGCCGGAATGTGTTACTAGCGTGCACAAATGCATAGATCAGAATGCTGGACACAGAGGCTAGTGCCGTCTGGGCACAGACAGACAGGTTCATGATCATAGGATAGTGAAGGGGAAGGCAGACAGCCACATGGCAGACATAGGCCATAATGGTGAGGAACAGCAGCTCTGTAGTAGCATACGAAATCATAAGGAAGATCTGAGCTGCACATCCAACAATAAAGATCACCCTGTTGCCAAGCAGGAAGATCACACATGCCTTGGGGACAGTGACAGATATGTAACACATGTCCGGGACAGAGAGGTTCCTAAGGAAGAAATGCATAGGGGTGTGAAGACTCTTGTCAAAAGTGGTTACTGTGACAATGAGAAGGTTCCCCAACAAGGTGGTCAAATATGTCAGTAGGAATAGTGTGACATGCAAGATTCTGAGCTCCCACACATCAGAAAATCCCACAAGCAGGAATTCAGTCACTGTGGTATAGTCAGCCATATATGGGCACTTTGCTTGGTACAAGGGAGACAAAAGAATACAATCCTAAAAAAGACAGAGAATGGTAATGAGGAAAAAAATTTGCCAATGTTTGTTTATTGTCTCATACCCATCCAATTTTGTCCACTCCAGTTGATAATTTGTTATTGTTGTTGTTAGTTGCTTTCAAGTTGGCTCTGACTCATAGCAACCTCAGGTACAACAGAATGAAACACTGCCTAGTCCCAGCCAGTCTCACGATCACAGACATGCCTGAGTCCATTGTTACTTTCCAACCTAGAAGTCTCATCTTGCAGTATATCCTGTTGTGATCCACAGGGTTTTCACTGGCTAATTTTCTGCAGTAGATTTTCAGGTTTTCTTTCTAGTTTATTTTAGTCTGGAAACCCCACTGAAATGTGTCCACTATGAATTAGTCTTCTGGCAGTTGAAATACCGATGTCATAGTTACTAGTAATTTTCAGAGTCTCTTTTGACTTCCATTTTGGTCTTTTTTCTTTCTTTCCTGCCTTTTTAATAGACCTCTTCCTTTCTTCATGTAATGATGTCCTTGATGTCATTTGACAAATCATCTGGTCTTCAGTCATTAATGTTCAATGTGTCAAATCTATTTTTGAGATGATCTCTAAATTTAGGTAGGATGTACCCAAGGTCATACTTTGGCTCTCATGGACATTAACATCCTGCATCATGCCGATGACAAAATGTTTTTTGCTGAAGGTGAAGAGGTTTTGAAGCACTTACTGATGAAGATCAAAAACCACAGCCTTCAGTATGGATTACACCTGAACATAAAGAAAACAAAAATCCTCACAATTGGACCAATAAGCAACATCATTATAAATGGAGAAAAAAAATTGAAGTTGTCAAGGATTTCATTTTGCTTGGATTTACAATCGACACCAATGGAAGAAGCAGTCAAGAAATCAAAAGAGGCATTGCCTTGGGCAAATTTGCTGCAAAAGGCCTCTTTGAAGTGTTAAAAAGCAAAGAGCTCACCTTGAAGACTAAGGTGCGCCTGATCCAAGCCCTGGTGTTTTCAATTGCCTTCTATGCATGTGAAAGCTGGACAATGAATAAGGAAAACTGAAGAACTGGTGCCTTTGAATTATGGTGTTGGTAAAGAATATTGAATATACCATGGACTATCAGAAGAACAAACCAATCTGACCTGGAAGAAGTACAACCAGAATGCTCCTTAGAAGCAAGAACAGCAAGACGAGGTCTCACATACTTTGGGCATGTTATCAGGAAGGATCGTCCCTGGAGAAGGGCATCATGCTTGATAAAGTGGAGGGCCAGCAAAAAAGAGGAAGACCCTTGGTGAGATGGATTGACATAGTGGTTGCAACATGCAGGCCACCACAGTATCACAAACTGAAAATGGGTGGTGAATTGGTTAGCAGAAAATAACATTATTTTTGCCTCCTGCTTCTTTATTCTCCTCACTTGTGTACTTATTTTCAAGGCAATGGTATAAAATATAATTTTGTGCTCATTTTTGCATAAATTTATGTCACTACCTGGAAAATGAGTATATGACAGTTTAAGTTTGCTAGGGAGATTGTGTTAATATAGGTAACTTCTTTGTATCTTGACCTATTGGGATTATTCTATAAAAATTAATGCATCTTTAATTGATGACCAAACAGGATTTGAATAAAAATTGTAACATTATTTTACAAGAAACTGTCAAATTCTACAAGCAGTTTAAATTCAATCTTTGCACACAGGGAGAGAAGATATTTTTATCTCCACTTATACCACTAATATTTTTCTTATTTATGATGCCATTCAGAAATTTACCTTCCAGAATTTCTCTCTCTGATGACCACCTTCATACATGCCACATATATCTCTTCCTGGCAACTATTAATATGCACCGTTTTTATTCTGACATTTGATTCTTACGTTTGCCTCACTCTTTTAATATTTTGTTATATCCTTTGAAGTTTACTTGTTTTATTCTATTCTTGCCTTCTAAGCACTGAGGGAGGAAACCCTGGTGACGTAGTGGTTAAGTGCTACGGCTGCTAACCGAAGGGTCAGCAGTTCAAATCCTCCAGGCACTCCTTGGAAACTATGGGGCAGTTCTACTCTGTCCTACAGGGTCGCTATGAGTTGGAATCGACCCGATGGCACTGGGTTTGGTTTTGGTTTAAGCACTGATGGTAACTTTTTGACTAAATTAAGCCATGGCGACCCAACAATGGTTATGCCATTGATTTTGCACATATTACATTCTAAGTTGACCATGAGAACTGTTTAAAACCACATTCTATAAAGCTATATATTTTTTTAGATTTGCCCAATGGTATGTTGTGAATTCAACACAGGAAAATTTATAATTATTTGTACTTTAACTCATCGAGTAGAATAAAATATCTATATTGCGAGAGCCTCTTCAATGTGGACATACTTTAATATACATTTTAAAAATCAAAAGAGATTTTATCCTGGTATTTTAAGAAATTCAATATAAAATGCTTCTGTGTATTTTCACTCATCTTTTCTCCCTGAAATAGAACCATCCTTATGTAATTCACCAACTCTAACTTCATTCTCTCTTTTCTTTTTCACTGATACTATGTTCCCAATTATACGCTGTCTTAAGTTTTTCGTCCGTATCCACACTCTCCTTGGACAGATGTAAATGATTAGTTTCCTCTGTTCAAAACAAGTGGATTGCCCAGTAAGCAAGGTAAGTACGGACTTTCTTGTGTTTACTTACTAATCTGTGGTGAACAGTTTCACATAGGTTTCATCCACATCTTTGATGTGAACGGCATGTGAAATTTCACTGCAGATTAGCCAATAGACACAAGCAAGCCTATGTTTACCACTCTTACTAGGTAACCAGTCCCTGTCAAGGACTGTAAATTTGAAGAGATGCTTTGATTCTGAGGAAGGTACTGTGGGTTGGGAGATAGACAGAAGCCAGTCACACCTATAAGCAGAATCTTTTTTTTTTAATTGTGCTTTAAGTGAAAATTAACAAATGAGGTCAGTCTCTCATATAAAAATTTGTATAAACCTTGCTATATACTCCTAGTTGCTATCTCCCTAATGAGGCAGCACACACCTTCTCTCCACCCTCTATTTCTGTGTCCATTCAACCAGCTTCTGTCCTCCTCTGACTTCTCAGCTCACCTCCAGACAGGAGCTGCCCACATAGTCTCATGTGTCTAATTGATCCAAAAAGCTCACTCCTCATCAGTATCATTTTCTATAGTATAGTCCAGTCCAATCCCTGTCTGAAAAGTTGGCTTTGGAAATGGTTCCTGTCTTGGGCTAACAGAAGGTCTGGGGCCCATAACCTCTGGGGTCCCTCTAGTTTCAGTCATACCATTAAGTCTGGTCTTTTTACGAGCATTTGAGGTCTACATCCCACTGATCTCCTGTTCCCTCAGGGACTCTCTGTTGTGTACCCTGTCAGGGCAGTCATCAGTTGTAGCTGGGCACCATCTAGTTCTTCTGGTCACAGGCTGGTGTAGTCTCAGATTTATGTGGCCCTTTCTGTCTCCTGGGCTCATAATTACCTTGTGTCTTTGGCGTTCTTCATTCTCTTTTGCTCCAGGTGGATTGAGAACAATTGATGCATCTTAGATGGCCACTTGCTAGCGTTTAAGACCCCAGAGGCCACTCTCCAAAGTGGAATGCAGAATGATTACTTAACAGATTTTATTATACCAGTTGACCTAGATGTCCCCTGAAACCGTGGTCCCCAAATCCCCACCACTGCTACACTGGCCTTCGAAGCATTCGGCTTATTCAGTAAACTGCTTTTGGTTTAGTCCAGTTGTGCTGACCTCTCCTGTATTGTGTGCTGTCTTTCCTTTCTCCTAAAATAGTTCTTCTCTACTAATTAGTGAATACCTCTTACCCTCTTTCCCTCCCTTCTCACTCTCTTAACCATCAAAGAATATTTTCTTCTCTGTTTAAACTATTTCTTGAGTTTCTTATAATAGTGATCTCATATAATATGTGTCCTTTTGCAACTGACTAATTTCACTCAGCATGATACCTTCCAGATTCCTCCATGTTACAAAATGTTTCACGAATTCATCATTGTTCTTTATCGATGCTTAGTATTCCACTGTGTGAATGTACCATAATTTATTTATCCATTCATCTGTTGATAGGCAGCTTGGTTGCGTCAATTTTTTTACTATTCTAAACTGTGCTGTGCTGAACATGGGTGTGCATATATCTGTTCATGTAAATGCTTTTATTTCTCTAGGATGTAGTCCAAGGAGTGGGATCGCTTGATCATACGGTAGTTCTACTTCTAGTTTTTTAAGGAAGCGCCAAATTGATTTCCAAAGTGGTTGTACCATTTTACATTTCCACCAGCAGTGTGTAAGTGTTCCAGTCTCTCCACAACCTCTCCAACATTGATTATTTTGTGTTTTTTGGATTAATGCCAGCCTTGTTGGAAATGGAATCTCCTTGTAGTTTTGATTTGCATTTCTCCAGTGGCTAATCATCGTGAGCATTTCCTCATGCATCTGTTAGCTACCTG
The DNA here is from genome assembly GCF_024166365.1 of Elephas maximus indicus. Classification (NCBI taxonomy): domain Eukaryota; kingdom Metazoa; phylum Chordata; class Mammalia; order Proboscidea; family Elephantidae; genus Elephas; species Elephas maximus. The sequence continues at coordinate 208,381,087 of NC_064820.1, read as the reverse complement.
AATGTCATCTTTAGTGAAGTGCCAGTTCACATCCTTTGCCCATTTTTTAATTGGGTTTTTTGTCTTTTTATAGTTGAGTTCTTGCAGTATCATGTAGATTTTAGAGATTGGATGCTGATCAGAAATGTCATAGCTACAAACTTTTTCCCAGTCTGTAGGTAATCTTTGTACTCTTTTGGTGAAGTCTTTGGATGAGCATAAGTGTTTGATTTTTAGGACCTCCCAGTTATCTAGTTTTTCTTCTGCATTCTTAGTAATGTTTTGTATACTGTTCATGCCATGTATTAGGGCTCCTAACTTTGTCCCTATCCCTATTTTTTCTTCCATGATCTTTATTGTTTTAGATTTTGTATTTAGGCCTTTGATCCATTTTGAGTTAGTTTTTGTGCATGGAGTGAGGTATAGGTCGTGTTTCATTTTTTTGTAGATAGATATATAGTTATGACAGCACCATTTGTTAAAGAGACTGTCTTTTCCCCATTTAACTGACTTGGGGCCTTTATCAAATGTCAGCTGCTCATATGTGGATGGATTTATGTCCGGATTCTCAGTTCTATTCCATTGGTTTACGTATCTGTTGTTGTACCTGTACCAGTCTGTTTTGACTACTGTGGCTTTATAATAGGTTCTAAAATCAGGTAGTGTGAGGTCTCCCACTTTGTTCTTCTTTTTCAGTAATGCATTACTTATCTAGGGCCTCTTTCCCTTCCATATAAAGTTAGTGTTTTGTTTCTCCATGTCATTAAAAAATGTCTTTGTAATTTGGATCTGAATTGTATTGTGTCTATAGATCACTTTTGGTAGAATAGACATTTTTACAATCTTCTTATCCTAAGTCTTCCTATCCATGAGCAAGGTTTGTTTTTCCAATTATGTAGGTCTCTTTTGGTTTCTCTCATTAGCGTCTTGTAGTTTTCTTTGTATAGGTCTTTTACATCACTGGTAAGATTTATTCCTTGGGGGCTACAGTAAGTGGTATTGATCTGGTGATTTCCTCTTTGACGTTCTTTTTGTTGGTGTAGAGGAATCCAACTGATTTTTGTATGTTTATCTCGTATCCTGATCCTCTCCTGAACTCTTCTATTAGTTTCAGTAGTTTTCTTGAGGATTCTTTGGGTTTTCTGTGTATAAGATCATGTCTTCTGCAAATAGAGATAATTTTACTTCTTCCTTACAATCTGGATGCCCTTTATTTCTTTATCTAGCCTAACTGCTCTGGCTAGGACCTCCAGCACAATGTTGAATAAGAGTGATGATAAAAGGCATCCTTGTTTGGTTCCAGTTCTCAAGGGGAATGTTTTCAGATTCTCTCCATTTAGAATGATTTTGGTAGTTGGCTTTGTATAAATGCCCTTTATTATGTTGAGGAATTTTCCTTCTATTCCTGTTTTGCTGAGAGTTTTTATCTTGAATGGGTGTTGAACTTTGTCAAATGTCGTTTTTGCATCAATTGATAAAATCATGTGGTTCTTGTCTTGTGTTTTATTTATGTGATGGATTACATTAATTGTTTTTCTAATGTTGAACCATCCCTGCATACGTGGTATGAATCCCACTTGGTCATGGTGAATTATTTTTTTGATATATTGTTGAAATCTATTGGCTAGAATTTTGTTGAGGGTTTTTGCATGTGTATTCATGAGGGACATAAGTCTGTAATTTTCTTTTTTTGTGGCATCTTTTTTTTTTTTTTACCTGGTTTTGGTATCAGGGATAAGCTGGCTTCATAGAATGAGTTTGGGAGTGTTTCCTCCTTCTCTATGCTCTGAAATACCTTTGGTAGTAGTGGTGTTAACTGTTCTGTGAAAGTTTGGTAGAACTCTGCAGTGAAGCCGTCTAGGCCAGGGCATTTTTTTTGTTGGGAGTTTTTAATTACCCTTTCAATCTCTCTTTTTGTTATTGGTGTATTTAGTTGTTCTACCTCCGTTTGTGTTCATTTAGGTAGGTAGTGTACTTCTAGAAATTCACCCATTTCTTCTAGGTTTTTAAATTTGTTAGAGTACAATTTTTCATAATAGTCTGATATGTTTCTTTTAATTTTAGTTGGATCTGTTGCGATATTGCTCATCTCAATTCTTATTTGGGTTATTTGCTTGGTTTCTTTTGCCAGTTTGGCCAATGGTTTATGAATTTTGTTAATTTTTTCAATGATCCAGCTTTTGGTCTTGTTAACTCTTTCTGTAGTTTTTCTGTTCTCTATTTCATTTAATTCTGCTCTAATTTTTTTATTTGCTTTCTTCTGGTGTCTCAAGGCTTCTTTTGTTCTCTCTTCTTCTCTTTGTTCAAGTTGTAGGGACAATTCTTTGATTTTGGCCCTTTCTGCTTTTTCTGTGTGTGCATTTGTTGACATAAATTGACCTCTGAGCACTGCTTTTGCTGTGTCCCAAAGGTTCTAATAGGAAGCGTTTTCATTCTCACAGGACTCTATGAATTTCACTATTCCGTCCTTTTTGTCTTCTATAATCCAGTCATTTTGAGCAGGATATTGTTCAGTGTCCCAGTGTTTGATTTCTTTTCCCTACTTTTTCTGTTATTGATTTCCACTTTTATGGTCTTATGGTCAGAGAAGATGCTTTGTAATATTTTGATGTTTTGGATTATGTTAAGGCTTGCTTTATGACCTAGTATGTGGTCTACTGCAGAGAATGTTCCATGTGCCCTGGAGAAGAAAATATATTTGGCCGCTCTTGGGTGGAGTGTTCTGTATATGTATATGAGATCAAGCTTGTTGATTGTGGCATTTAGATCTTGTGTGTCTTTACTGAGCTTCTTTCTGGATATTCTGTCCTTCACCGAGAGTGGTGTGTTGAAGTCTCCTACCATTTTCTGGAGCTGTGTCTGTCACTTTTCAATGCTGATAGAGTTTGTTTTATGTATCTTGCAGTCCTGTCATTGGCTGCATAAATATTTAATATGGTTATACCCTCCTGGTATATTGTCCCTTTAATCGTTATATAGTGTCCTTCCTTATCATTTTTGGTGGATTTAACTTAAAAATCTATTTTGTCGGAAATTAATATTGCCACTTCTTCTCTTTTTTATTGTTTTTTGCTTGATGTACTTTTTTCATTCTTTGAATTTTAGTTTGTTTGTATCTCTTGTAGGCAGCATATAGACAGATGGTATTTTTTTTTTTAATCTACTCTGCCATCTTCTCTTTAATTGGTGCCTTTAGTCCATTTACATTCAGTGTAATTATGGATGGGTATGAGTTTAATGCTGTCATTTTGATTTTTTTTGTGTGTGTTGTTGACAGTTTGTTTTCCCACTTAGTTTTTTGTGCTGAATAATTTATCTTTTTGTATAGTCTTTTCCTCTTATTCCTTTTTGTTAATTTTGTTTTTGCTGAGTCTTTATTTTTTTGCTTGTATTTTAATTTGATGAGTAAGATTGTTAGTTTCCTTTGTGGTTACCTTAATATCATCCCTATTTTTCTAAGTTTAAGCCTAAGATTTTTTTCTTTATATTGCCTTGACTTCCTATCCATATGAAAGATTTATTACTACATTTCTTATCCCCTCTTTATTGTTTTAATGTTGTCTTCTTTTACACAATGATATTACTGTTTCCTTGTTTTGAGCGTTTCTTTATATTGACTTATTTTTCTGATTTCCCTATCTGGGTTGACATCTTGTTGCTCTGTCCTGTGTTCTAGTCTTGGGCTGATATCTGTTATTATTGATTTTCTAACCAGAGGACTCCCTTTAGTATTTCTTGTAGTTTTGGTTTGGTTTTTACAAATTCCCTAAACTTCTGCTTATCTGGAAATGCCCTAATTTCGCCTTTTTATTTGAGAGACAGTTTTGCTGGATATAAAATTCTTGGCTGGCAATTATTTTCCTTCAATGTTTTATAAAAGTCACCCCATTGCCTTCTTGCCTGCATGGTTTCTGCCAAGTAGTCCAATATTATTCTTGTTGACTCTGCTTTGTAGGTGACTTTTCATTTATCCCTACCCAGACCACCATTTATCCCTAGCCACTCTTAAAATTCCCTCTTTATCTTTGGTTTTGGCAAGTTTGATTATAATATGTCTTGGTGACTGTCTTTTGAGATCTACCTTATTTGGAGTTCAATGAGCATCTTGAATAGATATCTTCTCATCTTTCACGACATCAGGGAAGTTTTCTGCCAACAAATTTTCAACAATTCTCTCTGTATTTTCTGTTATACCTCCCTATTCTGGTACTCTAACCACTCATAGGTTATTTCCCTTGATAGAGTTTCACATGATTCTTAAGGTTTCTTCATTTTTTTTTAATTGTTTTTTCCGATTTTTCTTCGAATATATTGGTGCCAAGTGTTTAATATTTAATCTCACTAATTCTGCCTTCCACTTCCTCAATTCTGCTCCTCTGACTTTCTATCAAGCTGTCTAATTCTGTAATTTTATTGTTAATCTTCTCAATTTATTTTTGCTGTGTCTCTATGGATTCTTGCAACTTATAAAATTTTTCTTTATGGTCTTGAATAACCTTTTAAATTTCTTCAACTGCTTTATCTGTGTGTTCCTTGGCTTGTTCTGTGTTTTGCCTGATCTCCTCCCTGATGTCTTGAAGAATTCTGTATACTAATCTTTTGTATTCTACATCTGGTAATTCTAGGAATACACCGTCACCCAAAACATTCCTTGATTCTTTGTTTTGATAGCTTGTTGAAGCGATCATGGCCTGCTTCTTTATGTGATATGATATTACTGTTGTCTCTGAGCCATCTATAAGTTATTGTATCAGTTTATTTTATGTTTGCTTACTGTATCCTAGCTTCTTGCTTGGTTTCGTTTTGAAGTGCCAAATAGGCTGCTTGAGTGAGCTGGCTTGATTATTTTAGCCTTTGAAGCTCTAACGTCCTGTCATCAGATGGCTAGAGCTGTTACCAGGCATATGAGCCTAGGAGTCCATTCACTTTTTTTTGTATGGGTTCAGCTCAGGTGTCCTGGTAGTTGGTAATCAAGTATGTGGTACAGGCTGTGTCTACAACCTTAGAGAGGCAGTAGTGATTGGTGTAGGTACAGCTATCTGGTTGCTGCAGGGGGTCACTCTCTGAACAAGGAAGGGGCTGGCAATGGTCCCCTGAGTGCCTGTGAGGAAAGCACACCTCTGTTCCCTAGAGCACACAGGTGGGTGGGTTCTGTTTCTGGACCATGGGCATCCAATGCTTTTGGTTGTAAGGACTGGGAGGTACCACTTATCTTTGGAATCATGTCATGGTTAACTAGGTGATGTGAGTGGAACCACCAGTCCTTAGGACCCTGGGGTGGATAGGTGAGGATGCTGTTTAATTGGCAAAGTGCCATCAAACATCAAAACCCACCTCTCCACCACACAGCTGAAACTGTTGCAGTCTGCCAACAAGGATCTATTCTTCTGAAATGGACCCACACAAGTCCATGCTGTGGTGAAAGCTATTCAAAGTCTATGGACCACTTGTGCCTGAACAGGAGCCACTTCTGTCCCGAGCTCACCAGCTTAGTGGAACTGGCAGTTTATCTTTTCTCCCAGTTGTGAATTTATTCCTTCTCCAAGGCTGGGAAAATGGCTCACAGCAACCAGCAGGGCCTCTCTCATGCCCAGGGAAATCGACAGTCACTGAAGCCTGTTGGGTTCTGGGTGTGGTAAATAAATGCAAGTACTTAGCTTTTGCTGAGATTGCTGTTTTTCTCTGGTTCCAGAGGTATTAGTAGACTGTGGGCTTGCTGTCTTTCCCTGAGGAAACCATGTCCAGAACACATCTGCCAGCCCTGCCATTGTTGCTCCAAGAATGGTGCCTGAGGGTTCCTGGCAATTCAGGTCCCACAACTCCTTGCCACTTCTGAACCATCTCTCCTTCCACCTGCTGCTCAGTACATTTTCTAACTTTGTCTTTGATGTTCAGGGCTCCTAGCTTGTCATATATGTAATCTTTTAGTTTTTTTGGGGGGGGGTGTCTATGCTGTAAGAGGGATCACTGTAAGCATCTGACTACTCCTCCATCTTGGCTCTGGCCTCAAGCAGAATCTTTGATGTGATGAAAAAATGTGAAATTGTTCACTATTTTGCCCGGGTGGAAACCCCAGTTTTGCTCGACATGTCTTGTATTGGCTGATAAACAAGAGACCAAGATGGGAGTGCAGATAGTTGCCTTTATTTCATTGCACAAGGCAAGGAATCAGTCAGAGCTGCTGACACAAAGACTGCTCCTTAAGTGTGAGGGGAAGTGTTATTTTTAAGCAATTTATAAGTAGGGATTTTGTACAAGTAGTATCAGCCATATTCTTTTTTTTGAATAATTTTTATTGTGCTTTAAGTGAAAGTTTATAAATCAAGTCAGTCTGTCACATACAAGCTTATATACTCCTTACTCCATACTCCCACTTACTCTCCCCCTAATGAGTCAGCCCGCTCCCTCCTTCCTGTCTCTCCTTTCATGATGATTTTGCCAGTTTCTAATCCTCTCTACCCTCCTATCTCCCCTCCATGCAGGAGATACCAACACAGTCTCAAGTGCCCACCTGATACAAGTAGCTCACTCTTCACCAGCATCTCTCTCCAACTCATTGTCCAGTCCCTTCCTTGTTTGATGAGTAGTATCAGCAACATTCTTAACCATACTGTGCAGATGCAATGGGTTTTACATACAACTTCATGCATCACCAGGATTTTTATGGGGTAGGCCAAGCAAAGGAACTAGGATTCCAATGCAAATCTGTGAGGCAGGCCAAGCAAGCTGTTTGAGTCAGTGGAATTTTCTGCAGCCTGGGGACCTCTGTCTTAACTGCAGATTAGTAAGTAAGCATAAGTAAGCCAGTGCTTAGCTTGCTTATTGGGTAATTTGCTCCTGGTTCAAAACATTCATTTCTAAAATCTGATACATTGATTTCTAACTTCTTTTGCTCTTACCTCTTTTAATTATCCCTATTTAATAGTGTTGTACATAGAGTCACTATAAGTTGAAATTGACTTGACGACACCTAACAACAATTTAACAGTGTTATATCCATCCGTGTTTATTTTGCCTTGAAACTTAACAGTCTGTTTATTTGCCAGCATATAAACATCTCATTCTAATAACATCTTTGCCTGAATCTAAAGTTAAAACTTCCTGGGTTTCAGATTCTTAGACCTCCCCAACATTGGAGTATGGTACACGAATTTCCTCCACTGGTGTTGCATCTCTGCTCACTTACAATGCCTCTGTACAGTCTTATACCACTGATTCCATTATAGATACATTGGGGTCTAAGATATCCTTCTTTAATAGTCAGTTCAAAATTGTATCATATTTACTTTGTGAAACCTTTATTTGGAGCTCTCCTTTTCTAACTTCCCAACTCCCCCCTCCTTTTTTTTGTTTTCTTCTTTAGTATGCTATCATATATTCTTCCAACTCCATCTCTCTGTCCTCCGTAATGCTTTTAAAATCTAGTCAATTTTCCCCACTATTACCATGATTGCTCTCAGTAGCTGTCATAATTCTGTCAAATTTCTAGTATCTATTTTAGATAATATTAAAAAAAAAAGCCACCCTAAATGATTTCAGCTACAATGCACATCTTTCTGGTTTTGGGTAATGCTTCATAAGAAATTTTCTTTTTACAGTTGTTCCTGTACTACTTGAAATTGATGGAAGTTGACTTCTTGTATTATACTTCCACCAGAATTAAAAAAAAAAACTTGAACTTCAGTCAGCGTATTATTCAACCAAGACCAATATCTAATGCTGGCATAGTTGAAATACCTGGGAGAAGAGGTCTTTAAGAAATATCTGTAAGAGTATCTCTCTCATGAATATAATGTTCCTAAAATATTAAAGTACAATTGTGGAATGGGCACAAGCTAGACATTTCCATTACAAATGGAGGAAATTGAACAGAAAGAAGGGATAACAGGCACCAAACAAATCAACAGAACACATCACATTAACTTTCAAGCCTTGAAAATAATGCTTTGTTCTCTGAGGCCATTTAGGTAGTGACCCTGTCCTCCAGACTCTGGGTGTTGGCCACAGTCTCTGGATTCTGGGTGGAGGCCCCTGAGTTCTGGCTTCAGCTGTGCCTTTCTGGTCCACTGGAATGGCAACCTCTGTTCCCGCAGACTTGAGCAGCCCCATTCTCTTAGTCCGTCTGAGTGGTGAACCTGCCTCCTCAGCCCCAGCAAGCTCTGTTCTTGTGCCCTTTCAGTACTGCATCCTCAGCTCCTCAGCTTGGGCAGTGGATCTGGCCTCACTACACTGGCACTCGGGAAAGGCAGCCCCACACTCCGAAACTGAGATGTTGAAGATCTGGCTCTTTGAAACTTAGGATGCTGCCACCCCACCCTTTGAAGCCCCAGAGGCCATGGCTCCACCCCTTCAGACCCCAGAGGTCATGGCACTACCGTTTGAGACTGAGGCAGCTCTGCTTCCTGTGTTCCTTGTCTCTTCAGTTTCTTCTTCCTGATTCCCTCACATCTCAGTCCCTTGGCCCTCACTGCCTGTGTCTGCCCTGCTGGAGCAAGTGTTCCATTTATTTAGCTCCACTGATAAGTGCCTGGAGGCATCTCACTCTGCCAGTAAACTTCAGCCAGGAGGCACTCAGCTATCATGCTTTATGTGGTTGGCAAGCCGAACTCCAACAGCAAGTGCTCAGAATCAGTTGCACACAAAGGCACTCAGCTCTTGTGCTTTTGTGGCCTGGCTTCAGCTGCTGCCATTTCTCTGCTGCTGCTTCTCACCATCTGTGTTGTCTCCAGTATTACAGTCCCTCTCACTTCCATGTGAGTCCTCACCAGATTTGTCTTTGATGTCCATAATGCCATAATTCCGCCAACAGTCTCCTCAAGGCAACCTAATCTTATTACCAGGCACCTTAAAACTTTCCCAATCCCTACCCATTTACAGTTTCAAAACTGCTTCCACATTTTAGGTATCTGTTACAGTAGCATCCCACTTTTGGTACCAAATATCTTGGGCCGGGTTCTCTTGAGTGGCAAAACCAGTGCAGCATATATATATATAGAGAGAGAGAGAGAGAGAGAGAGAGATTTTTAAAAAGGAAATGGCTCATGTGGTTCTTGAGGCTGGTAAGGCCCAAGTTCGTGGGTCAGGCTTGAGGCTTCTTCTGACTCACTTAGCCACAGGTACTGGCAAATCCAAAATCAGAAAGTCAGATAGGAAGCCCCTGGCTCACAGGCTGTGGAGCCGATGAGTCCCAAATTTGGCAGGTAAGATGGCAGGTAAGCTGCTAGCTCAAGTCTCAAAAACCAAAGGTCAGATGAACAAGAGCCAGTGCAAGCAAAAACCAGACAGCCTTGCCATGAAGTCCACCTATATTGGATGCAGGCCACAGACCCAGGGAAACTCCGTTTCAACTAATTGGCTGCTTATAACAGATCTCATCATGGAGGTGATCACATTATATCAGATATTATGCAGGTGATTATATCATTAAAAACTGACAAACTACGTCATAACTGCCAAATCACTGAGGATCATGGCACAGCCAAGTTGACACACAACTTTAATGATCACAGTTCTCTTGGATAAATAATTAACATCCATGAAGTGAAAGACTTTGACACAGAAAACTATAAACATTACTAAAAAAAGTTAAGGAAGACCTAAATAAATGGAAAGGCATTCCATGTTCTTGGGTTGGAACACTTAATATTGTTAGGTGTCAATACCACCCAAAATAACGTATAGACTTAATGCAATCTTTATCAGAATTTCAAGAGCCTCCTTTGCAGAAAAAGAAATGCCAATTCTCAAATTTATATGGAAAGGTAATAGGTCCCAAATACACAAAGCAATTTTGATAAAGAAGGACAAAATAGGAGTAGTAGTGCTTCTTGATTTCAAAATATACTATAAAGCCATAGTAATAATACAGCCTGGTCCTGGTATAATAACAGACATATAGAACAATGAAGTAGAATTAAGAGCTCAGAAATAAATCCATACATGTATAGTCAACTTATGGTTTATAATTGTGCTAAGTCCATTCAATGGAGAAAAGACTATTTAACAAATGATGCTGGAAAAATTGGATTTCCACATGCAGAAGAACAAATCAGGATCAATGCCACACACCATGCACAAAAGCCAATCCAAAATGGATCAAGGACATACATGTGAAATTAAACCAATAAAATACCTAGAAGAAAATATAGGGTCCAGGCTATGGGACCTAGTTTTTAATGATGCATTAACAGATATGGCAACAAAAGCATGAGCAGCAAAAGACAAATAGATGAATAGGACCTCATAAAAAATAAATAATTTTGTTCATCAAAGGACTTTATCAACAAAGTGAGGATACAGCCTTCAGATTGGGAGGAAAATTTTGGGAATCATACAGACAATAAAGATCTAATATATATATATATATAAATTTCTACAAGTTAACAACAAAAAGACAAACAACCCAATCAAAAAATAGGCAAAGGACTTGAACCAACCTTTCACCAAAGAGGATATCAAAATGGCCAACACACACATGAGAAGATACCCAATGTCACTAGTCATTAGGAAGATGCAGGTCAAAACCACAGTGAGATACCACATCACCCCTACTAGAATGTCAAGGATTAAAAAAAAAAACCAGAAACCAACAGGTGTTTGCAAGGTTGTGGGAAATCTGGGACCCTCATCCATTGCTGGTGGGAATATAAAATGTTGCATCCACTGTGGAAAACATTTTGGCAGTTCCTCAAAAGGCTGAACATAGGACTACCGTACGACTCAGCAATCTGAATGCTGTGTTTATATTCAGAAGAAGTGAAAGCAGGGATACAAATGGAAACTGTACTGCAATGTTTATTGAAGCACTTTTCATAACAGTCAAAAAGTGGAAAAAACCAAAATGTGCAACAGATGAGTGGATAAAAAATGTGATATATACACACAATGAAATGATAGTCATAAAGAGAAATGAAGTCTAGATGCATGCTACCCCATGCATGATCAAAATAAGTCAGTCACAAAAGGACAAATACTGTAGGATCCCACTTATATGAAATAAGCAAATGTATAGACACCAAAGATTATTACTGGTTACCAGGGATCGAAGGGAGGGGAAAAGAGGGGATTCATGTTTAGGGGGCATTAAGTTTATGTTAATGGTAGGTGATTGCTTTGGAAAAGGATAACAAGAATATCTGTACAATATGAAGGATGCAATCAATGTTACAGAATTATGCATGTTAATTATTGAAATGACATATACTTTATATATCTTATTACCACAATAAAAAACAAAATACATACACATAAAGTTCTAACTTAGAAATGCTGCATACCTTACAGTTAGCAGGGAAATACATTGCAAGAGTTATAACTGTTTGCCATAGGTTCCTCAAGTTCAGTGGAGACATGGAAGATAAAAACAACAATAACAATGACAACAAAACTCAGTGGAACTTTAGAACACACACATACACACAAATAGAGTATGTGAGATGAGAATTAGTTGGGTTGAGGTTAATGGTTATTAGACCTTGCAAAAGAAATGATTATAGACCTTGAAGATATGGCATTAGAAATGATCTAAAATGAAATTCAGAAAGAAAAAGAAATTTCAAAAGATAAGAACAATAATTAATTGAGGATCTCTTCAAAAAGCCTTCAACCCAGGTAACTGTTGCACCTAAGAGAATAGTGGTTGTGCACAGAAAAAATATGTAAAGAAAAAGTAGCCATAATATTTCAAATTTATTTTTTAATAAACAACTATAAATTCACAGATCCTAGAAGCTCAAAGAAACCCAAGCAAAAGAAACAAGAAGATAACTAGGCCAAACCACATTAAATTCAATTGTTCAAAACAAGTGATAGAGAGAAAATTATGAAAGCTGCTGGAGGTGAGAGGAATTATTTTTACAGAATAACACATCTAAAGATGACAGCAGACAATAAGGAGGCAAAAGGGCAGCATAAGGAGCTCAAAAACCCAAGGTAAATTATTATGATGAAATGTGTAAAGACCTGGAGTTAAAAAACAAAAGGGGAAAAACATGGTCAGCATTTCTCAAGCTGAAAGAACTGAAGAAGAAATTTAAGCCTTGAGTTGCATTACTGTATGTGCAAAAAATTGAATGATGCAGGAGGCATCAAAAGAAGATGTAAGTAATATAATCACTGTACCAAAAAGTATTGGTTGACATTCAACCATTTCAGGAGAGGTAACATATGATCAAAAACTGCTGGTACTGAATGGTACAACCATTGTGGAAAATAGTTTTGCAGTTCTCAAAACACTAAAAATACAACTAGTATCTGATACAGCAATCCCACTCCTAGATATATACCCAAAGGACTCAGGGGCAGGGACACAAACAGACATATGTACACCAATGTTCATTGCAGCACTGTTCACAATAGCTAAAAGGTGGAAACAAACTTAATGTTCATCAATAGATGAATGGGTAAGTAAAATGTGGGAAATAGATACTGTGGAATACTACTCTGCCGGAAAGAGAAATGAAGTCTTGATTCATGCTGCAACAGGGATGGATCTTGAAGATATTGTGCTGAGTGAAAAAGTCAATCAAAAGGACACATATTGTATGATCTCACTTACATAAAATGACAAGAGTAGGCAAATATAGAGGCTAAAATTTTTTAGTGGATACCAGGGGTAGGAGGGAGGGGAAGGGAAAATATTTCTTGAGAAGTAGTGAGTTACTTTTTAGAGTAATGGTAAATTTGAAATTAATTAAGGGTAATTGTTGTGCAACTGATTAATGTAATTGATATCACTATGCTGTACACCTAAAAAACATTGAACTGGCAAATGTTGTGATCAAACAAAAAAAGGCAAACCCACTGCATTCGAGTCAATGCCAACTCATAGCAGCTCTATACAGCAGAGTAGAACCACAGGGTTTCAAAGGCTGTAAATCTTTACAGATGCCAACTGCCACATCTTTCTCCCACAGAGCGGCTGGTCGGTTTGGACCACTGAACTTTTGGTTAGCAGCTGAGTGCTTTAACCATGGTACCACCAGTGGTGACATATCTATATATATTTACAAAAAAAAAAACAGCTGTTGAGACCACTTAGATACAACCAAACACCTCACAGGATTTGTTTTCTTGGTTTGGAGGTTTATGGTCATAGTTTTGAGGGACATCTCAATCAAGCGGCCTAATATTGTTTCTCAGTACTTTTGTTCTACCTCCTAGTTTATAGGGTAGTGCCTGGGGTCTTTAAAGGTAGCAAGCGGCCATCCAAGGTGCAAGGATAGGTCTCCATTCACCTGGAGCACCAGAGGAGGGAAAGTCAGGAATTGGAGGAGGAAATGGATTGTGTATCTGGTTGCCTTCATGAATGACTGCCTCTTTGCCATGAGACCAGAAGAACTGGCTGGTGCCTGGCTATCATTACTGATCATTTTGATCAAAGGGCCTATAGAAGAATCCCGATGAAAAGGGGGAAGAATGTGGGATGGAATATAAAAGTTCTTAAAGGAACCCAGATTTTCTGGAGCCATTGAGGCTGGATCGACCCCCAAAACTATTGCCCTGAGCTAGCCTTTGAACTTTAAACCTTAAACCAAAACTATTCCCTGAAGTCTTTGGAATAAAAAATAGTTTATCTTAAAAACTAAACTATGTCTGCCTTGAGAATTGTGTTCTTTTAAATAGTTATCTCTGTGAGATCAAATTGACTTAGCAACTCAAAGGGTTAGATGAGAAGCTTAGGGGGCAGTGAGTCTAAGTCAATGGTGCTGGAACAATTTGGAGAAGGATGATGAGAATGCTTATACAACTTGAAGAATGTAATCAATGTTGTACATTGAGGTTCACGTGTAGAAATTGTTGAAATGGTGCATGACTGGGAATTGTTGCTGTTATTGTTAGGTGCCATCCAATCAGCTTTGACTCATAGCAAACCTACGTACAACAGAAGGCAACGCAGTCTTGTCCTGCGCCATCCTCATAATAGTTGCTATGTTTGAGCCCATCGTTGCAATCACTGTGTCAATCTATCTCATTGAGTGTCTTCCTCTTTTTCACTGACCCTCTACTTTACCAAGCATGATGTTCTTCTCCAAGGACTGGTCCCTCCTGAAAACATGTTCAAAATACATGAGACAAGTTTCACCATCCTGGCTTCTAAGGAGCATTCCATCTGTACTTCTTCTAAGACAGTTTTTTTCATTCTTCTTGCAGTCCATGGTATATTCAATTTTCTTTACTAATAAAAAAAATTTTTTTTTTTATACCAGGCGTCAATTCTTCTTCAGTCTTCCTTATTCATTGTCCAACTTTTACATGCATATGAGGATTTAAAATACTATGGCTGGGTCAGGCACACCTTAGTCCTAAATAGGACATCTTTGTTTTTTAGTACTTAAAGAGGTCTTGTGCAGCAAATTTGCCCAATGCAATGAGTCTTTTGATTTCTTGACTGTTGCTTCCATGGGCATTTACTGGGGGTACAAACAAAATAAAATGGTTGACAGCTTCAATCTTTTCTTCATTTATCATGATATTGCTTATTCTTCTGGTTGTTAGGATTTTTTGTTGAGGTGTAATCCATACTGAAGTCTGTAGTCTTTGATCTTCATCAGTAAGTCCTCCAAGTCCTCTTCACTTTCAGCAAGAAGGTTGTGTTGTCTGCAAAAGTTGTTAATGAGTCTTCCTTCAATGCAGATGCCAAATTCTTCTTCATATAGTCCAGCTTCTCATACATACAGATTGAATGAGTATGGTGAAAGGATGCAACACTGACACATATCTTTCTCAACTTGAAACTACGCAGTATTGCCTTGTTCTGTTGGAGCCGCCACCTCTTGGTCTATGTACAGGTTTCTCATGAGCACAATTAAGTGTTCTGGAACTTCCATCCCTCACAAATGTTATCCATAATTTGTTATGATCCACATAGTGGAATGCCTTTGCATAGTCAATAAAACACAGGTAAACATCTTTCTGGTATTCTCTGCTTTTGGCCGAGATCCATCTGATATCAACAATGATATATCCCTTGCTCCATGTCCTGTTCTGAATCAGGCTTGAACCTCTGGCAGTTCCCTGTCAATGTATTGCTGCAACCACTTTTGAATGATCTTCAGCAAAATATTACTTGTATGTGGTATTAATCACATTGCTGGATAATTTCTGCATTCTTTTAGATCACCTTTCTTTGGAATGGGCACCAATATACATCTTTTCCAGTTGGTTGGCCAGGCAGCTGTCCTCCAAATTTTTTGACATAGAAGAGTGAGCACCTGCAGTGCTGTATTTGTTTGTTGAAACATCTCAACTGGGACTCTGTCAATTTCTGGAGGCTTGTTTTTTCCATTCCCTTCAGCTCAGCTTGGACTTCTTCCTTCAGTACCATAGGTTCTTACTCATATGCTGACTTCTGAAATGGTTGAATGTCAACCAATTCTTTTTGACTGTGGATATTTCCACCAATAAATAAATAAATAATATAGAAAGAAAAAAATAAAAAAGAAAGAACTGCCTACACAGAAGGAAGAAGATGAAGTTGCACTGAAGACATTCACAAAAACAAGGCTCCAGGAACTGACAGAATACCAATTGAGATATTTAAACAAAAGGATGCAACCCTAGAAACATACTTGTCTATGTGAAGAAATTTGGAAGACAGTTACTTGGGCAATCAATTGGAAGAGATCCATATTTGTGCCCAGTCTAAAGAAACACAATCATTTGGAAAGAATAAATTATCAAATAATATCATTAATGTTACGTACTAGCAAAATTTTGCTGAAAACAGTTCAGAAGAGACTGTAGCTATACAAAAACAGGGAACCTGCCAGAAGTTCAAGAAGGATTCAGAAGAGAATGTGGAACAAGTGATATCATTGTTGATGTCAGACAGATCTTGACTGAAAGCAACTGTTTATTAATTAATCAAAGGCATTCAATTGAATCATAAGAAATTATGGCTAACAGTACAAAAATGGAAATTCTAGTAAACTTGATTGTGCTCATGTGGAACCAGTGCATATATCAAGAAACAGAACAAAGGGGTATACTGCCTGGTTTAAAATTGGAAAACAGGTGCACTAAGGCTATATCCTTTCACCTTACTTTTAAATAATCTGAGAAGCTGGATTTTATGAAGAAGAATGTGACATGAGGATTGGAAGAAGATTCTTTAACAACTTGCAATGTGCAGGAAACAAATATGACTTGCAGCATTTACTGATGAAGGTAAAACACTACAGCCTGAGCATGAAGAAAACAAAAATCCTCACAACTGGACGGACAAATAACATCATGATAAATGGAGAAAAATTGAAGTATTCAATGATTTCACTCCACTTCGATCAACAGCCAATATTCAGGGAATCGGCAGTCAAGAAATCAAACAATGTAATATATTAGGGAAATCTGCTGTACGAGACCTCTTTTAAGTTTTAACATGCTAAGAAGTCACTTTGTTGACTAAGGTGTATGTCGTAGATTGAATTGTGTCCCCCCAAAATGTGTGTCCAGTTGGCTGGGCTATGATTCCTAGTATTGTGTGATTGTCCACCATTTTGTCACCTGACATGATTTTCCTATGTGTTATAAATCCTACCTCTATGATGTTAATGAGGCAGGATTCAAGGCAGTTATGTTAATGAGGCTGGATTCAATCTACTAGATTAGGTTGTGTCTTAAATCAATCTCCTTTGAGATATAAAAATGAGAAGCGAGCAGAGAGATGGGGGACTTAATGCCACTAAGAAACAAGAGCCATGAGAAGAGCGCATCCCTTGGACCTGGGGTCTTTGAGCTGAAAAGATCCTCAACTGGTGAAGATTGATGATAAGGACCTTCCCCCAGAGCCAACAGAGAGAGAAAGCCTTCCTCTGGAGCCAGCACCCTGAATTTGGGGTTCTAGCCTCACAGACAGTGAGAGAATAAATTTCTATTTGTTAAAGCCATTCACTGTGCTATTTCTGTTATAGCAGCACTAGATAACTAAGAAAGTGTGTTTGACCCAAGCCATGGTCTTTTCAATTGCCTGATTGTTGTTGTTAGGTGCCTTCAAGTCGGTTCCGACTTATAGCGACCCTATGCACAAGAGAATGAAACACTGCCCAGTCCTGCGCCACCCTTACAATCGTTGTTATGCTTGAGCTTATTGTTGCAGCCACTGTGTCAATCCACCTTGTTGAGGGTCTTCCTCTTTTCCGCTGACCCTGTACTCTGTCAAGCATGATGTCCTTCTCCAGGGACTCATCCCTCCTGACAACATGTCCAAAGTATGTAAGACGCAGTTTCGCCATCCTTGCCTCTAAGGAGCATTCTGGCCACGCTTCTTCCAAGACAGATTTGTTCGTTCTTTTGGCAGTCCATGGTATATTCAATATTCTTTGCCAACACCACAATTCAAAGGCATCAACTCTTCTTCAGTCTTCCTTATTCGCTGTCCAGCTTTCACATGCATATAATGTGATTGGAAATACCATGGCTTGGGTCAGGCTCACCTTAGTTTTCAGGGTCACATCTTTGCTTTTCAACACTTTGAGGAGGTCCTTTGCAGCAGATTTGCCCAATGCAATGCGTCTTTTGATTTCTTGACTGCTGCTTCCATGAGTGTTGACTGTGGATCCAAGTAAAATGAAATCCTTGACAACTTCAATCTTTTCTCCGTTTATCATGATGCTGCTCATTGGTCCAGTTGTGAGGATTTTTGTTTTCTTTATGTTGAGTGGTAATCCATACTGAAAGCTGTGGTCTTTGATCTTCATTAGTAAGTGCTTCAGGTCCTCTTCATTTTCAGCAAGCAAGGTTGTGCCATCTGCCTAATGCAGGTTGTTAATGAGTCCTCCTCCAATCCTGATGCCCCATTCTTCTTCATATAGTCCAGCTTCCCGTATTATTTGCTCAGCATACAGATTAAATAGGTACGGTGAAAGAACACAACGCTGACGCACACCTTTCCTGACTTTAAACCAATCAGTATTCCCTTGTTCTGTCCGAACAACTGCCTCTTGATCTATGTAAAGGTTCCTCGTGAGCACAATTAAGCATTCTGGTATTCCCATTCTTTGCAGTATTATCCATAGTTTGTTATGATCCACACAGTCAAATGCCTTTGCATAGTCAATAAAACACTGGTAAACATCCTTCTGGTATTCTCTGCTTTCAGCCAGGATCCATCTGACATCAGCAATGATATCTCTGGTTCCATGTCCTCTTCTGAAACCGGCCTGAATTTCTGGAAGTTCCCTGTCAATATACTGCTACAGCCATTTTTTAATGATCTTCAGCAAAATTTTGCTTGCGTGTGATATTAATGATACTGTTCTATAATTTCCACATTCAGTTGGATCACCTTTCTTGGGAATAGGCATAAATATGGATCTTTTCCAATCAGTTGGCCAGGAAGCTGTTTTCCATATTTCTTGGCATAGACGAGTGAGCACCTTCAGCGCTGCATCTGTTAGTGGAAACATCTCAATTGATATTCCATCAATTCCTGGAGCCTTGTTTTTCGCCAATGCCTTCAGAGCAGCTTGGACTTCTCCCTTCTTCCTTCCATAGATGGTACTGAAGAAATTGTCTGATATGCATGTGAAAACTAGACATTGAGAAAGGAAGACAGAAGAATTCATGCATTTGAATTGTGATGTTGGCAAAGAATACTGCATATGTTAAAGACTGTCACAAAAACAAACATATCAGTCTTAGAAGAAATATAACCAGAATGTTCCTTAGAACTGAGGATGGCAAAACTTCGGCTTGTTTCCTTTAGACATGTTTTCAGCAAAGACCAATGGCTAGATTGGGACTTCCTGTTTGGTGAAGTGAAGTGTCAGTGAAAACAAGGGAAATACTCAATGAGATGGATTGGCACATTAGTTATAACAATGGACTCAAACGTACCAATTGTCATGAAGATGGCAGACAATTGGGCAACATTTATTTGTGTTATATATAAGGTTGTCATGAGTCAGAGCCAACTTGGTTTATAGCATTGTTCAAATCCTCTATTCATTGCTCTTCTTTCTAGCTGTTTTATTCATTGTTAATAGTGGTGTATTAAAATCTCCACCTATTATTTGAGAACCGTCTTTTTCTCCCTTTATTTACGCCAGTGTTTGCCTTATATATTTTGGGGCTCTGATGTGCAGTGCATACATATTTTAAATTGTTACAGATTTTTGACAAATTTACTCTTTTATCATTATATAGTGTCTCTCTTTATATCTTATAACAGATTTTGACTTAAAGTTTGTTTAATCTGATGATAGAATCACCACCCTAGATGTTTTGGTGACTATTTCCATCCTTTCACTTTCTATTTGCATCTTTAGGCCTAAAATGTGATTTTTGTAGACAGAAAGATCATGGCTTTTAAAAAAAACTTTTCTGCAACTATCTACCTTTTCATTGAAATGTGTAGTTCATAGTAAATGCTACTAGGAAAGAGATTCTTCTGTTATTTTGCTATTTGCTTTCTGTGTGGCTTATACTTATTTTTCTCTCATTTCTTTTAATACTGTCAAACTTTTTGTTTTATGTCTTTTTTTTAGTCAACTGTTTTTATTCCCTTCTCTTTTCATTTTGTGTGTATTTTTTAGTTGTTTCTTTGTGGTTACCATGATAATGATACCTAACATGTTACATTTATAACAATCTGATTTACATTTACACTAACTTAAATTCAGTAACTGTTATGGATTGAATTGTGCCGCCTCCCCCAATATGTTTTGTAAGTCCTATATCTGTGTTTCTACCATGTGTCTGTCAGTTTGTCATACTGCAGTGGCCTGGATGTTGCTGTGATACTGCAAGATTTGCCACTGGTATTTTAAATACCAGCAGGTCACCCTTGGTGGACAGGTTTCCCCTGAGCTTCCAGATGAAGACAGTCTTAGAAGAAGGACGTGGAGCTTTACTTCCGAAAAAATTGGCCAGTGAGAACCTTATGGATAGCAGCGGAACATTGTCTGATATAGTGCTGGAAGATGAGCCCCTCAGGTTGGAAGGCACTCAAAATACCACTGGGGAAGAACTACCTCTTCAAAGTAAAGTTGACCTTAATGATGTGGGTTGCATCAAGCTCTCAGGACTTTCATTTGCTGATGCAACATGACTCAAAATGAGAAGAAACAGCAAACATCCTGTAATAATCAGAAGGTGGAATGTACGAATTATGAACCTAGTTGTCTTGGTCATGTAGTGCTGCCATAACAGAAATACCACAAATGGATGGCTTTAACAGAAAGAAATTTATTTCTTCACAGTAAAGTAGGCTAAAAGTCCAAATTCAGGGCATCAGCTCCAGGGGAAGGCTTTCTCTCACTGTCAGCCTTCTCATCAATCTTCCCCTGGATTAGAAGCTCCTCCACGCAGGGACCCCATGTTCAAAGGACACGCTTTTCTCCTGGCACAGCTTTATTGGTGGTACAAGTTCCCCAACTCTCTGCTTCCCTTTCCTTTTTTATCTCTTGAGAGATAAAAAGTGGTACAGGCCACACCTCAGGAAAACTCCCTTTACATTTGATCAGGGATGTTATCTGGTAAAGGTGTTACAATCCCACCCTAATCCTCTTTAACATAAAATTACAATCACAAAATGGAGGACAACCACAGAATACTGGGAATCATGGTCTAACCAAGTTAATACACACATTTGGGGGGGAACCTAATTTGATCCATAACAGTAGGAAAATCAAAAGTAGTCAAAAAATGAAATGGAATGCACAAAGATCAATATCCTAGGCAAGAATGAGCTTAAATGGACTGGTGTTGGCTATTTTGGATTGAAACTCCCTTAAAAACAAATTTTATACATTGTATCTTCTTAATATTTTGAAAGAATTCATCAAAAAAAGAGCAAGAGAAAATGGGAAAAAAATACCTTATTTTTGTCTTCTTCTCATGGAGATGATAATAACCACCAAAAAGTAATCTTAAAGCTAATCTTTCTAAACAGTGACTTAAATATTGTAAATATTTTTTATTTAAAATTTGTCTTTTTAGATTACTAAAAACAACATAAGGTATCATTGATTTCTCTTACCAATCACACTTCCAGCTAATTCTTTTTTTTATTACAAACACTTAATATTTTGTGTTATTTTTATGACCAACTTTCAGATATTCTATTATTTTGGGGAATATTTAAAACATATGATGAATGAATGATTCTTCTCTCATAATTATAAAAAAATCAAAGGTAATATATAGTTTATCCTAGGACTGTCTAGATAATCCCAAAGAGAAATAATTAGCAAATGTAAGAATATTTAACTGTCACTATTCAGGCATCAGGGAATGTACATTTTCAGGACAGAAAAACTGAAATTAAAATAAGAATGTATTATTTCTACCAATATGTTTGGTAAGGTTTAATAATGTTTCAGTGACAACAAGGGAAAAAAAAATCTCAGTAAGATAGCAAATAACAACATCATTTCATGCTGACAGTCAGGTCCTCCAATTTTGGAAATATGTAACAAAACTAATTTTGAAGTATTTTTCAACTCACCTCATCAAAGGAGAAATGTCTTAAAATAATGACTGTATCATTTTCCTGACTAGAGCATTCTACTCATGACTGTCCTTACAGCCTCAATTATCTGCTTATTTCTGAGACTATAGATAATAAGATTTAGGAAAGGAGGGGCTATAGAATAGAATGCAGAAATAATCATGTCCTGAGTTGTAGGTGAATTGGAGGTTGGCTTCAGATAGACCGTAATGCCTGAGACGACAAAGACTGTCACCACAAGAATGTGAGGAACACAGGTAGAAAAGACCTTTCCTCGCTCTCCTCTGGTTGGAAGCTTGAGCACAGCAGAAAATATGCGCATATAAGACATGATGATGAAGATAAAGCAGCCACCTGCAATAACCACTACAGAGACAAAAATTACAATCTCATTGCTGAGAGTGTCAGAGCAGGAGAGTTTCAGCAGAGATGGGACATCACAGAAGAACTGATGGACCACATTGGAATGACAGAAGGACAACCGGAATGCAGTGCCAGTGTGCACACCTGCATAGATCAGACCACTGAATGCGGAGGTCAGTGTCATTTGGACACAGGCCCGAGGGTTCATGATCACAGGGTAGTGGAGGGGTTGGCAGATGGCCACATAGCGGTCACGGGCCATGATGGTGAGAAATAGCAGCTCTGCAGAAGCAAACAAAATCACAAGGAAGATCTGAGCTGCACATCCCACCATGGAGATTACCCTGTTGTCAAGCAGGAAGATGACACATGCCTTGGGTACAGTGATGGAAATGTAGCACATGTCCAGGACAGACAGATTTCTAAGGAAGAAATACATGGGGGTGTGAAGACTCTGGGCGAGAGTGGTTACTGTGACAACGAGAAGGTTCCCCAGCAGGGTTGCCAAGTACATCATGAGGAATAACATGGCATGCAAGACTCTGAGCTCCCACACATCAGACAACCTCATAAGCAGGAATTCAGTGACTGTGGTAGAGTTGGGCATCTTTGGGTACTTGACTTTGAATAGCAGAGACAGAGGCAAATAATCCTAAAAAAAAAAAAAAAGGAAAATAATAGTGTAGAAAGAAATTAGCCTAAATATGCTTATTGTCTCACATTTAGTTTATTGTCACATTTATCCAATTTTATTCTCTCTAGTAGATATTGGTTAGTAGTTGTTAGTTGCCGTAGAGTTGCCTCTGACTTGTGGAGATCTCACGTACACAGAATGAATCACGGGCCGGTTCCCTGCCATCCTCATCAACACCGGCGTGCTTGAGTCCATTGTTGCTTTTCAACCTTTCTCATTCTCCAGCACTGCACCAGAAAATATTTTGTTGTGATCCATAGAGTTTTCATTGGATGATTTTCTGAAATAGTTTGCTAAATCTTTCTTCCTAGTCTGTCTAAGTCTGGAAGCTCCACTGAAACCTGTACACCATGATGGAATTTGAAATACCGATGATGTAGCTTGCAGCATCAAAGCTATATGACTATGAAAAACACCACAGGACAACAAACTGACACACAGGTGGTGAATTGGTTAGTAGGAAATAACACTTTGACACTTTTTGCTGCTTTACTCCTTATTACTTATGAAACCTATTTCCAATATGTTGTTGTAGTGTGCCATTGAGTAGATTTTGACTCATAGTGACCTTATAGGATAGAATAGAACTGCCCCATTGGGTTTCCAAGAAGCAGTTAGTGAGCTCAAACTGCTGACCTTTTGGTTAGTAGCCAAACTTTTAACCACTGCGCCATCAGGGCTGCTTAACCCCACATATTACATACTGTAATTTTCTTTGTAACTCCACAAATTAGGGAGTAATATACACAGTTTTAAAATAAAAATGCTGGGACACTGAAAGGTCAAGGAAACTATTAAGCCATGGAAATAAAAACATAAGAGCACGAATTCAAATCCAGGTTTGTGCTCTCTAATGTCATAATGCCACGTTTCCTCCACTAGAGATGTTGATCCTACTTAGCTTCACCTGCTTTCTCACCACTCCAATCCGTGGTATTCAAGCAAATTCAAGCAAGATGACCATTAATTTGTTTGATTCCATTTCTGCCTTCTGAGTACTGTAGAAACCATGAAAGCTCAATTTTTGGATTAAATTAAATCATGGATAAAATGCTCCCTTGATTTTCTCATTATTGAGTATTAAGTTAACCATGGGAACGGTTTAAAATCATTTTCTATATTGCTCCATATATCTTGACCGTGCCCAACTGTATATTATGACTCAATAGGACAATGTGTAATGATATGCATTTTTACCTATTGAGTAGAATAAAACATTGATGTTGCCACAACCTCTTCTCAATATGAACATACTTTGTTATACAATAAAAAAGAGATGTTATCCCAGTGTTTTAATTATTTAAATATAAAACAATTATGTATTTTCATTCATCTCTTCTCCCTAAAATGAATTCATTGGTACCTAAAGGTTAATTCACCAGCTCTAGCCTTCACTTTCTCTCCTCTTTCACTGATGTTAATCTCCCTATTGTAAACAAAGCCACTACCTTCCAGTCACTTTTTACTCATACCCACCCTGTAGGACAGAGTAGAACTGCCCCATTGGGTTTCCAAGGCTGTAATCTGTACAGAAGCAGACTGCCACATCTTTCTCTCACAGAGCGGCTGGTGGATTTGAACCACTGACCTTTCGGTTAGCAGCCAAGCACTTTAATTACAGCACCACCAGGGCTCCTCCTCCCAGTTACACGCCTTCGGAAGTTTATTACCTATCTTCATACACTCCTTGAGCTTACATAAACGATTAAGTTCCTTTGATCAAAACATCCATTTCTGAAACTCTGATTTGTTAACTTACTAATTTCTTTTGCTCCTATCTCTTTTTATTAGCCTTTCAAATAGTGTTACATCTATTCATCTCTGTTTTGTCTTCAAACTTAAAAATATGTATCTTTGCCATCATATGAGCATCTGATTCCAATGATATCTTCATCAGAAGATTAAGTGACTGCTTCCTCAGTCTTCAGATTCTTGTTGTTTTTAGGTGCTATTGAGTTGGGTCTGACACATAGCTACCTTATAAGACAGAGTAGAGCTGCTTCACAGGGTTTCCAAGGCTGTAAATCTTTACTGAAGCCGACTGACACATCCTTCTGCTGCAGAGAGGCTGGTGGGTTCTAACCACTGACCTTTTGGTTAGCAGCCCAGTTCTTAACCACTGTACCACCGGGGCTCAACCTATAGCCATTGAGTTGATTCCAACTCTTAGCAACTCTATAGGACAGAGTAGAACTCCCTCACAGGGTTTCCAAGGAGTAGTTGGTGGATTTGAACTGCTGGCCTTTTGGTTAGCACCCAAGCTCTTAATCACTGGAGTATGCCACGAGGATTTCCTCCTCTGTTGCCACATCCTTTACTCTCCTGCGATTCTCCTGTGTGTTTTATTGTCACTCATTCCGTTAAAATATATTTAAACTGTCCTTCCTCAATAACTATTTCAAAATTGCATCATTATTACAATCTAAAATCTTTAGCTTGGAATTCTGCTTTTCTGCCTCCTCTTCTCCCCCTCCTCCTTCTTTCTCTTCTTCTTTATTTTGCAATCACCTATTCTTCCAATTCTATCTTCTTCCTTTCTTTTGAAACCTAATTAATGTTTTTCTCTTATCCCTTTTTTTTGTCTTATCCTTTACTGTGATTGCAGTCGTAGCTGTCATAATTTTGGCAAGTATATAAGCTCTATTTCAGATGATAATTAAAAAAAAAAAAAATAAAACCACCCTGAATGATCTCAGATTTAATGTATGCTTTTCTGATTTTTGGTAACACTTCATTTGAAGTGGTCTTTTAAAAATATATCACACACAACTTAAAATTAATGGTATTTGAATGCATGTTTTACACCTCCGCCAGAGTTGTAAAATACTTGAGGTTCTGTCAATATGTTATTGAACTAAAATCAACACACATGCAACGCATGGCTTAACTGAAACACCTAGGAAAATAAGTTCGTCAAGCACTATCTCCAAGAACACTGCGCTCATGAATTTATATTTATAGAAATTTCAAATAGTAGCTCTCTGCAAATTTTATAAAAATCCTTGAAATATATTCTTTTGGATCTTTTACCGGACAAGGTATGTACTTATGCTTTATACTTTGTTTCCATTTTTACTCTTTGAATTTGTTAACTGTAATATTTTTCTTACCATAAATACACATTTCATTATCTTATGGAAAAGTAATGCATAGAAATGATAATCTTACCTGAAAATGTGATGGATGGATTGCTTGATTTATTCATAATTCACTAATTTAACCTCAATGAATCCTCACAGTTCTAGAAAATAAGAATGTTTTTTAGTGTATTTTACTGCAACTTATGACACATGGAATTTGTGGAAGTTAGCAATTATTTAATAATATTATCTAGCTGAGTAAGTTGAAGCATGTTGTTTTTTCTGGTTTTATAAATATATTGTAATTTTTTTCCCATGTAATCTGGACATATTTCAGTACTTAAATAAGCTGATACATAAAGGTATTGTTTTCTGCACATTTGCAGAATATATTGATTGTTGGTAATGGGTGTGTAGTTCATGGATATTGTACTCACACCCAATTTCTCTTTTTTTACTGTTACCATACCAGCCCTGGTGGCACAGTGGTTAAGAGCTATGGCTACTAACTAGAAGGTCGGCAGTTCAAATCCACCAGTGGCTCCTTGGAAATCCTATGGGGCAGTTCTACTCTGTCCTGCAGGGTTGCTATGAGTTGAATTGACTTTGACACCAACAGGTTATACGTGATGAAGCAATAACATGTATTTTGCAACTTTTACTAGAATAATTGCAGGCTTGTAGCCTAAAGGCTTACCATACCCTAAAGAGCAGCACACGTTCTCCTGGATTTGCGCAAATAGTTTCCTTACTGACGTGAAACAGCAGAATGTGCATTTCCAGGTCTGCATATCCTTGCGCCCTCAGCTTCATACCTGCAATGGAAAATTTGCCATGTCATGTTTCACCTTCTTGTTTCCCTTCTCCTCTTACCAGTGTAAACACATGTAACATATAAAACCCTGTTAATGCCAGAAGGTAAAGGCAGGTGTACTTTTCAGACTGACCACATATTTGCAAGACTACAAGTTTTTTGCTTTTTTTTTTTTTTGCTCTTTATTTCAGAGCTTTTGAAATGGTTCACTAAGTAGATTTTCTCTTGTTGTTTTATATCAACCTGTTTACTGAAAATTTATTGATATAATTACAAGAGCGACTAGGATAAAAACAGCTACACCAGTATTTATAAGTATCTCTACCCTAATTTTGCCACTATCATTCTGAAGGTTTAGCTTTTTAAGGTAATTGCTTAACAATTCCTCCCACTAAAGTTCATATCAGACTTCTACTACCATATTCTAGAAATGCAACAGGTCTTCACAGTCAGAAAAGAGAGTGAGCAATCTTTATTATTAGATGCTCACCAATTAATTTTAGGTTTCTACCTTGAAGTTTCATGTTGCAGCTTAGCAAAGCTGAGACTATATCACGTTCAGGGGAACATATGTTTTGCATTCTGACCCTGCCATTTCCTTGCTATGTAGCTATGATGAACCTCCAAAACATTTTTCAGCCTCGGTTTCCTTATCTATAAATTTTTTAAGAAAATCTATATTATGAATTTTATATTTGTACAACACATTCCAAATAGAAAGAAACTCCAAATGGTAGTTATGTTGGGGTAAAATAAATAAGAATTACGGATAACTGACAGAAGGAGTAAGAATGTGATCTCTTCAGTACTTACTTTTCTTCTATCTAACGCTCATAGAACTATAACTTTAAAACAAGTAAGAAAAAAAATGAAAGGAAAATTCACACTCAGCATCTGCTAATGTAGCTTTCTGTTAAAGGAATATGACGATAGTGGCAGCAGCAGAGAAATCGCAGGAGCAAAGAAACAGCAGTGGCAGAACCAGGATACCAGTGTGAGAGGGTGCTGGAGCTGACCAACACTGTGAAATGGCTAGTGCCTTTGGCAGAAGCTCTCTGCTAGAGTGGGGTGCCTCCAGGTAATTATTGGTGGAGCTACAGAGCTTTTGAACACTAGCCCCAGTAGGGCAGACTCAGGTGACAAGGCCCAAGAGACCAGGAAGCAGAAGCTGAAGAGACAAAGAACACAGGAATAGAGCTGCCTCAGTGACAAAGGGTATGGCCATGACCTCTGGGATCTCAAGGTTGGAGTGGCCATTCAGAGGGACTAGGAGAACGGGGCTGCCCAAAGCTGAGGGAGCAGAGTTGCCCTTCCAGTGGGCCTGAAAGGCAGAGCTGAAGCCCAGGGCAGAGGGACTTCCACTCAGAATTTGGGGAGTATGCCCAAAACCTAGAGTCTGGAGGGCACAGCCATAATGTAAATGTTCTCTAAGGATTATTTTCGAGACTTGAGGGCTAATGTAATATGTTCTGCTGACTTGCTTGGTGCCTGTTATCCCTTCTTTCTTTCCAATTTCTCCCATTTGTAATGAAAATGTCTAGCTGGTTCCTTTTCTACCATTGTACTTTGGAAGCAGATAACTTGTACTCTCGATTTCACAGGTGAAGAGGAATTTTTTTAATTTTGGACTTGGAGTTGATTTAAGACTTTTGCTATGATACGATGTGGTGAATATGTTTTACATGTGGCAAGGTTATGAATTTTGAGAGGCAAAGGGTGGACTATTATGGATTGAATTGTGTCTGCCCATAATATGTATCAGCTTGGCTAAACCATGATTCCCAGTATTGTGTGATTGTCCAACATTTTGTGATTTGATGTGATTTTCCTATGTGTCATAAATCCTACTTCTATGATATTGATGAAGCAGGATTAGAGGCAGTTATGTTAATGATGCAGGACTCAATCTACAAGATTAGGTTGTGTCCTAAAGAAATCTATTTTGAGATAGAAAAGAGAAAATCAAGAAGAGAGACAGGGGTACCTCATACCACCAAGACACAAGAGCCAGGAGAATAGCACATCCTTTTGACCCAGGGTCCCTCAGCTGAGAAGCTCCATGGCTGAGGAAGATTGATGACAAGGACCTTCCTCCAGAGCCAACAGAAAGAAAGACTTCCCCTGGAGCTGTGCCCTGAATTTGGATTTCTAGCCTACTAGACTGTGAGAGAATAAATCTGTTTGTAAAAGTCATCCATTTGTTATATTTCTGTTATAGCAGAAGGATATAAGAGAGGCTGTGAGGTACTCAAAATTGTTGTTATGTTGGAGAAAATAAATAAGAATTACAAATAACTTACTAAAGGAGTAAGCATGTGATCCCTTCGATACTTACATTTCTTCTATCTAACACCCATAGTACTATTGTTTTTAAGAGAGTAGCAAAAAAGGTAAAGGAAAATCTACCACTCAGTTGTTACCAATACAGTTTTTTGTTCAAGAAATATGACAATATATAATATTTTGAAATGCTATGAATAACTCATTGCTGTTGAGTCAATTCTGAGTCATAATGACCCTAAGGGACAGAATAGAACTGTCCATAGTGTTTCCAAGGAGTGGCAGGTGGTTTTGAACTGTCAGCCTTTTGTTTAGCAGCCAAACACTTAACTACTGTACCACCAGGGCCCCAAGTTGTAAAACTGAGACATTTCTTTACCTTAACACTGGCAAAGGATACGATTCTTTTGCCTTTTCTACAAGGACTTGAAGGATGTAATTTTTGACCTGAGGAATTGGCAGGTGTATCTGTTCATTAATATATTAATTAATTCATCCATGCATGCATCAAATATTTAATTTATTTATAATTAACATAATCTTTCAAAATTTTTGGATGACTAATATGAGACACTGGTCTGGACGCTGGGGAAGGAATCATGAACAAATGTTCACATGCTCGTTTATAATATGCTATGAGAAATCTCTAAAATTACAGTTAAACTATAAATGATCATCTCTACATTTTATGGCAGGGTTTCACTTATTCATCCACGTAGCATCTGAACATAGAGTATTTGCCAAAGAGAAGAAATAGGCAGATATTTGTTAAAATTATTAATTGAATAACATTAATATGCATAAATAATTTCTATGTTTTAGGTACACACAACACACCATAATTAAAGTTGTTTAAGTATAAATTTAAATCAGCATTCTGCATACCAAGGCAATGAACAATGTGCAGAGGCTCTCTTGCCCCTGCCTGTGTTACTGGTAGTAATCACAGCTGTTGCTATATGCTGACTCTGTGCTTTCATAATCAGCTACCAACTCTGTTCAAAATTCTGGACCTGAATTTTTAATGCAATGAGTGAAAAAGAAGAGGTTGGTCTTGTTGTGGGAGTCTCTCTTCTATCTGTACTCTCTATTGTAATCTCATGAAGGCTCTTAAAACATAAGTGAGCAGCGCAGTACAGAGGTTGAGGTAATTCATAGAAGGAGGTGAAGAGGAGGTAAAATAAAGTAAAATTAGCAAAGACTCACAAGTTAATGTTGTCTTTTCTTAGACTGGATATGGAAGCCAGGATTTCTGGCAACAGTCCAACGATGTTTCAGGTGCAGGCAAGGATGACGGGACATATTTACTTGAGATGACTGAGAACCTGAAATAACTCTCCTGTTTTATAACAAAAACCTCTGTGTTCATTTTAACATAAGGGCTGGTGATGCTGATGGCAGTAGAGAAAACCCCCGGGAACACTGTCTGGGTCTTTCAATAATAGCCAGCGCCCAGGGGTAATTTTTAGGAGATAATTGGTTCTAGATGTTGTGGGATCAGTACTCAAATAAAACCTGTGAATGAACTTTGTATACCAAGAACTATTGATATATTTGAGGCTGGGGGAAGAATTGGTGAAGATTAATGAGCCAGTAATTTAAACACAAAGTTAAACTGCAGTACCCTAATATTCTGAGTTCTCATAAGGTGAAATTCCTGTGGATCAACAGATGGAGATCAAGTGGCATAGAAAGAGAGATCTAAACTCAGTTGTAACCTGATCGCAGGAAACCAAGTTCCCCCCATTCTCTGTGTATATCTCTGAGGAAAAGTGTAATTTAACTAGCTAGGAAATCACAGAAATTCTAATGGATTAAACGACGAAAAAAATTCTTCTGAATTCCTTCAAAGTGTTAACATAATTTACTGCTATTTACTAGCCCAGTACCAAAGCCCAATCCAGAAACCTATGAACTCTGATCAATCACATGTTGCTGCATGTATTGTGCCTCAGTTTCTTCATCTGTTTTGTTAACAAGAGCATCTACTCTTCTGGCCTCTTGAAATTGTGACACAGTGGAACCTGTGAAACATTTGGACTAGTTCCTGACACATGGTGCATATTAGGAAGTGCTGTGCTATCTCTTGTTTAATCTTCATGCAATGGTATGAGTATATCAGTCAGATCCCATCAGGAAAGCAGATGAATCTTCTGGGTCTTAGAGGTTCTTGAGGTAACCACTTGGTTAAGTATATGATAATCCCCTGTCTTTGTATAAGATACATCTATTTCTGCAAGTTGAATGGGGATGTGCTGGAAATCACCATCCCTGCATTTTTCAAGCATTTAATGGTGGGCTAAAAAAATTTTTCAAGCATTTTATGGTGGGACTAATCACTGAAATACCACCAGGAATGCAATACTGCTTCTGGTTTCCTATTATTCTAGGTAGTGGTTTCCACTTGACCTTTCCTACCATAATTGCCTTCACTCCACATGTCAGGGATCCAATATGGGAATTCTGTCAATTTTCTTGGTGTATCTATCCTAATTATATATTTCAGAACTAGAGAAATAACCATAGGAATGTTCAAGGTAAGACAGGGAGAAAAGGCCCTGAGATTGGAGGATGCCTGTTTGAAGACTAGCAAAGAGACTGCTGTGGTTAGAGGAGAAGCAAGTAAAAGAGAAATAGACTACACTCTCAGGGAGGTAATAGGGGGTTGAGTGTGGAACCTAGGGACTTATTAAGACAGGGAACAGAGGGGTCCCCAAATCTGCCAACAAAGTAACAAGAAATGGGCCAGGGTCCAGAAACAAAGCCTTTCCCCAGAACAATGGGGCAACTTCTTTAAAGTTGCCTTTCAGAAGCAGGTGGAGAAAACCAGACCCAGGGACATGGGTAGAACATCCACCTGTGACCTCTGTGTGACCTTCCACCAGGGGCAGTGAGGGGCTACAGCCCCAGCCGGGGAATGGAACCCGGGGAGCAAGAGACTGTGCAGGTGCCACACCCCATAATAAGTCCTGCTATGAATCCCAGAGGCCTCCAGGACAGAAGACATCTTGGAAAGCTGCTGCGTGGGCACCTTAGTTAACATATCCCCACTCGTGCCTATGAAAAACATGAATCTTTTTCTGCCCAAGAACTTTTAAAAAAAACTCAGGGCTGTTTTTGTTATGTGAGATGGGGGTATGCATTGCTCTTGACCCTCCTCATCTCTGCTTGCAAGCCTCTGCAATAAAGCTTTGCTCATGTGGAAAACTACGTGCCTTATGTGCTCATTCTTGACAAGTGAGAGGCAAAAATCTTATTCCGGTAACAAAGGATTCACTGGACTCACTGTGTCATGGATCTGAGCCATAAGTTCTACACTGACTGGTGGACTACAGTACCATTTTGGATTAGTATGAGATCAGAGTAAGTGTCCCGTAATCCTCAAACATCTTTTATATCCCTTTCCCCATTGCAAAGTTACCTTGTGGTATGGATTGAACTGTGTCCCCCAAAAATGTGTCAACTTGGCTAGTCTATGATTCTCAGTATTATGTGATTGTCCACCATTTTGTCATCTGATGTGATTTTCCTATTTGTTGTAAATCTTACCTCTATGATGTTAATGAGATGGGATTAGAGGAGGTTATGTTAATGACTTAGAACTCAATTCACAAGATTAGGTGTGTCTTAAGTCAATTTCTTTTGAGGCATAAAAGAGAGAAATGAGTAGAGAGACAGGGGGACCTCATACCACCAAGAAACAAGAGTCAAGATAATAGTGTGTTCTTTGGACCTGGGGTTTCTACATTGAAAAGCTTCTTGACTGGAGAAATTTGATGACAAGAACCTTCCCCCAGAGCCAACAGAGAGAGAGACGGCCTTCCCCTGGAGCTGGAGCCCTGAAATTGGACTTCTAGCCTTCAAGACTGTGAGAGAATACATTTCTCTTTGTTAAAGCCATCCACTTGTGGTATTTCTGTTATAGCAGGGCTAGATAATTAAGACAACTTGTTAAAAGGCCATATATCCCTTTGGGGAAGGCTGCTGGAATGATTAACATTATAAATTCTTGGCAGTGTAGTGGAGTCCTTTCTTAAATGGACAGGTCACCCCTTTACATAAGGGAATGTGGGCCTGTAAACTGGCTAAAGTCTGGGAATTGATCAAGAGGCTTGACTCTCTGTTTGGGTGATTCAGGTTAAACTTACATTCAGTTGACCTAGAACTCTTCCACTTATACAGATCACATAGGAATTTAGTACACACTTCCTATCAATTTCATTTCTAATGACACACCAGGATCAACTAGGTAATTCCATAGGCCTATATATATCAGACTACTCTTATTACTGCTTTGACTGTGGTGACCATTATGGTAACCACACCCACCTTCTCTTTGGCAATTAAGTGCGACCATTTGTTCCCTCCATCCTGGGCTCTGATTATCACCATTGCATTTAGGTTTACCAATTCAGAGGCAGCAATTCCCATGGTAAAACTGAGTTACAGAGAGGCATGACCACAGAGATCTTCAAGGATGCTGAGGCTCCTGTCACAAATTTATTCCTCATAAAGCTCAAAACCCATTGCCACTGAGTTGATTCCCACTCATAGCAACCCTAAGTGGCAGAGTAGAACTGCCTCATAGGGTTTCCAAGGAGCAGCTGGTGGATTGGAACAGCCAACCTTTTGGTTAGCAGCCTGAGATTGTAACCACTGCACAACCAGGGTTCCTTTTAGTTGTGGTGAAACGTGTGTTCTATGGGCCCTCCCATGTTGGGAGGGAAGGTGTTACATGATAAACCTATTCTAACATTCCAATTTTCCTAACCGTTCATAATCCTTGTTGTATAATATATCAAGGCCATTCTGATATTTCGGCTTCATTTAGTGTAGGTCATCGCTTGATCTATGTTTTAGTAGGAATCAGACAAACTGTTAGAATTATTTCTAACCATTTGAGCTGAGACAATGAATCATGAATATCTCTGCTTATTGGACAACTGTTAATAAATTCTGCTGTATCCAACTTTATGCTCCTTTCACGATTTTTTTTACACTGTCAAAATCCATTTCCCCACATATTCCCTGGGTTTCTGTCTATAAATTAGAAAAATCATGAAGCACACTTCCTGATGGATCACACTTTTTATCTTGCCTTTAAGTTTCTGTGGCATTTGAGTTTAGTTTTAAGTATAGAAGAAAAGAGGGCTGGTGGGGGCAGATTCTGAGGAGAATCAAAAGTGTGTTGCGACTGAGGCGAGGCCAAGATGGCGGACTAGGTACACTCTACCTCGGATCCCTCTTGCAACAAAGACTCGGAAAAACAAGTGAATGGAACACATACATAACAATCTACGAACTCTGAACAAAAAACACAGATTTAGAGATGGAGAACGAACAAATACGGGGAGGCAGTGATTGTTTTCAGAGCCTGGAGCCAGCATACCAGTCAGGTGAACTTCGGAGCCCGATTCCGGGCAGAGCCCAGGGGGGCAGAGGGCACAGACAAGGGGCCCAACCCTAGCCCCCGAACTCATTCCGGGAGAGGGCCCAGCCAGTTCACGTGGGCCGCGTGGCAGTGCAGCCAGTGGGAGCAGTCCCCGGAAGGCAGTGACTGGTCTTGGAGCAGGGAGAGCAGCATCCCAGCCAGGGAGCCATCCCTCCGGTATTTTGGCACGTGCTGGCATGGCGTGAGCGCGGGAAGCAGCTCCATCCCCCTGAATTGACGCGGGGGGGGTCCCAGCTGGTTTGCGGGGGCTGCGCGTGACGCGGCTGGAGGACGGGGAGTCCCCGGGAGGCAGCGACTGATTTTGGAGTTGGGAGTGCACCGTCCCAGTAGGGGAGTCTTAACCTAGGGTGTGGGGCTGACAGCGGAGGATCTGACCGTGACTCAAGTGGGCCAGACCCCCCGGGGGAAATCTCCACACAGCCAGTACACATAGGAGACGTGTCCCGCGGAAATCTCAGATAAAATAGTCATTCAAAGCAAGACAAGGAACTCTGGCTATATTCTGAGGTGCTACTCTCCTAGCTCTCTGATCCCTCCCCCACCCTCCCCAGGCGGCTGCATTAACATCCGAATAGCCTGAGCCAGAGGGAGAACTCTGATAGGGATCTGACTGTATTTTTTTTTTTAGCGGATTTTCTGGAAAAACTAGTTTCCCAGTGATGGCTCGGAGACAGCAGTCCATATCAAACCACATAAACAAGCAGACCATGACAGCTTCTCCAACCCCCCAAACAAAAGAATCAAAATCTTTCCCAAACGAAGATGCAATCCTGGAATTATCAGATACAGAATATAAAAAACTAATTTACAGAATGCTTAAAGACATCACAAATGAAATAAGGCAGACTACAGAAAAAACCAAGGAACACACTGATAAAACTGTTGAAGAACTCAAAAAGATTATTCAAGAACATAGTGGAAAAATTAATAAGTTGCAAGAATCCATAGAGAGACAGCATGTACAAATCCAAAAGATTAACAATAAAATAACAGAATTAGACAACGCAATAGGAAGTCAGAGGAGCAGACTCGAGCAATTAGAATGCAGACGGGGACATCTGGAGGACCAGGGAATCAACACCAACATAGCTGAAAAAAAATCAGAGAAAAGAATTTAAAAAAATGAAGAAACCCTAAGAATTATGTGGGACTCTATCAAGAAGGATAACTTGCAAGTGATTGGAGTCCCAGAACAGGGAGGGGGGACAGAAAACACAGAGAAAATAGTTGAAGAACTCCTGACACAAAACTTCCCTGACATCATGAAAGATGAAAGGATATCTATCCAGGATGCTCATCGAACCCCATTTAAGATTGATCCAAAAAGAAAAACACCAAGACATATTATCATCATACTTGCCAAAACCAAAGACAAAAAGAAAATTTTAAAAGCAGCCAGGGAGAAAAGAAAGGTTTCCTTCAAGGGAGAATCAATAAGTATAAGTTCAGACTACTCAGCAGAAACTACGCAGGCAAGAAGGGAATGGGATGACATATACAGAGAACTGAAGGAGAAAAACTGCCAGCCAAGGATCATATATCCAGCAAAACTCTCTCTGAAATATGAAGACGAAATTAAGATATTTACAGATAAACAAACACAAGCTTAGAGAATTTGCAAAAACCAAACCAAAGCTACAAGAAATGCTAAATGAGATTGTTTGGTCAGAAAACCAATAATATCAGGTACCAGCACAATACAAGTCACAAAACAGAACGTCCTGATATCAACTCAAATAGGGAAATCACAAAAACAAACAAATTACGATTAATGTTAAAATATAAATAAATAAATAAAATAATACACATAACAGGGAATCATGGAAGTCAATAGGTAAAAGATCACAATAATCAAAAAGAGGGACTAAATACAGGAGACATTGAACTGCCAGATGGAGAGTGATACAAGGCGATATAAAATGATACAAGTTAGGTTTTTACTTAGAAAAATAGGGGTAAATAATAAAAAAAAATAATAATAAGGTAACCACAAAAAGGAATATCAACTCCATAACTCAGGATAAAAGCCAAGAAAAAGTAACGACTCAACTAACATAAAGTCAAACACTATGAAAATGAGGATCTCACAATTTAATAAGAAAAACGTCTCAGCACAAAAAAGTATATGTAAAAATGAAATTACCAACAACACACATGAAAAGGCATCAAAATGACAGCACTAAAAACTTATTTATCTATAATTACGCTGAATGTAAATGGACTAAATGCACCAATAAAGAGATAGAGAGTCACGGACTGGATAAAGAAACAAGAACCATCTATATGTTGCCTACAAGAGACACACCTTAGACTTAGAGACACAAACAAACTAAAACTCAAAGTATGGAAAAAAATATATCAAGCAAACAAGAAGCAAAAAAGAAGAGAAGTAGCAATATTAATTTCTGACAAAATAGACTTTAGACTTAAATCCACCACAAAGGATAAAGAAGGACACTATATAATGATAAAAGGGAAAATTGATCAGGAAGACATAATCATATTAAATATTTACGCACCCAATGACAGGGCTGCAAGATACATAAATCAAATTTTAACAGAATTGAAAAGTGAGATAGACACCTCCACATTTATAGTAGGAGACTTCAACACACCACTTTCGGAGAAGGACAGGACATCCAGTAAGAAGCTCAACAGAGACACGGAAGACCTACTTACAACAATCAACCAACTTGACCTCATCGACTTATACAGAACTCTCCACCCAACTGCTGCAAAATATACTATTTTTTCTAGTGCACACGGAACATTCTCTAGAATAGACCACATATTAGGTCATAAAACAAACCTTTGCAGAGTCCAAAACATCGAAATATTATAAAGCATCTTCTCAGACCACAAGGCAATGAAACTAGAAATCAATAACAGAAAAACTAGGGAAAAGAAATCAAATACTTGAAAACTGAACAATACCCTCCTGAAAAAAGACTGGGTTATAGAAGACATCAAGGAGGGAATAAGGAAATTGATAGAATGCAACGAGAATGAAAATACTTTCTATCAAAACCTCTGGGACACAGCAAAAGCAGTGCTCAGAGGCCAATTTATATCGATAAATGCACACATACATAAAGAAGAAGGAGCCAAAATCAGAGAACTGTCCCGACAACTTGAACAAATAGAAAGTGAGCAACAAAAGAACCCATCAGGCACCAGAAGAAAACAAATAATAAAAATTAGAGCTGAACTAAATGAATTAGAGAACAGAAAAACAATTGAAAGAATTAACAAAGCCAAAAGCTGGTTCTTTGAAAAAAATAACAAAATTGATAAACCATTGGCTAGACTGACTAAAGAAATACAGGAAAGGAAACAAATAACCTGAATAATAAACGAGAAGGACCACATCACAACATAACCAAATGAAATTAAAAGAATCATTTCAGATTACTACGAAAAATTGTACTCTAACAAATTTGAAAACCTAGAAGAAATGGATGAATTCTTGGAAAAACACTACCTACCTAAACTAACACATTCAGAAGTAGAACAACTAAATAGACCCATAATAAAAAAAGAGATTGAAACGGTAATCAAAAAACTCCCAACAAAAAAAAGCCCTGGCCCGGACGGCTTCACTGCAGAGTTCTACCAAACTTTCAGAGAAGACTTAACACCACTACTACTGAAGGTGTTTCAAAGCATAGAAAATGACGGAATACTACCCAACTCATTCTATGAAGCTACCATCTCCCTGATACCAAAACCAGGTAAAGACATTACAAAAAAAGAAAATTATAGACCTATATCCCTCATGAACATAGATGCAAAAATCCTCAACAAAATTCTAGCCAATAGAATCCAACAACACATCAAAAAAATAATTCACCCTGATCAAGTGGGATTTATACCAGGTATGCAAAAAAAAGGCTGGTTTAATATCAGAAAAGCCATTAATGTAATCCATCACATAAATAAAACAAAAGATAAAAACCACATGATCTTATCAATTGATGCAGAAAAGGCATTTGACAAAGTTCAACACCCATTTATGATAAAAACTCTTACCAAAATAGGAATTCAAGGAAAATTCCTCAACATAATAAAGGGCATCTATGCAAAGCCAACAGCCAATATCACTCTAAATGGAGAAAACCTTAAAGCATTTCCCTTGAGAACGCGTACCAGACAAGGATGCCCTTTATCACTGCTCTTATTCAACATCGTACTTGAAGTCCTATCCAGGGCAATTAGGCTAGACAAAGAATTAAAGGGTATCCGGATTGGCAAGGAGGAAGTAAAGTTATCACTATTTGCAGATGACATGATCTTATACACAGAAAACCCTAAGGAAGCCTCCAGAAAACTACTGAAACTAATAGAAGAGTTTGGCAGAGTCTCAGGTTATAAGATAAACATACAAAAATCACTTGGATTCCTCTACATCAACAAAAAGAACACCGAAGAGGAAATCACCAAATCAATACCATTCACAGTAGCCCCCAAGAAGATAAAATACTTAGGAATAAATCTTACCAAGGATGTAAAAGACCTATACAAAGAAAACTACAAAGCTCTACTACAAGAAATTCAAAAGGACATACCTAAGTGGAAAAACATACCTTACTCATGGATAGGAAGACTTAACATAGTAAAAATGTCTATTCTACCAAAAGCCATCTATACATACAATGCAGTTCCTATCCAAATTCCAATGTCATATTTTAAGGGGATAGAGAAACAAATCACCAATTTCGTATGGAAGGGAAAGAAGCCCCGGATAAGCAAAGCATTACTGAAACAGAAGAAGAAAGTGGGAGGCCTCACTCTACCTGATTTCAGAGCCTATTATACAGCCACAATAGTCAAAACAGCCTGGTACTGGTACTATAACAGGCACATAGACCAATGGAACAGAATTGAGAACCCAGATATAAATCCATCCATGTATGAGCAGCTGATATTTGAAAAAGGACCAGTGTCAGTTAACTGGGGAAAAGATAGACTTTTTAACAAATGGTGCTGGCATAACTGGATATCCACTTGCAAAAAAATGAAACAGGACCCATACCTCACACCATGCATAAAAACTAACTCCAAGTGGATCAAAGACCTAAACATAAAGACTAAAACGATAAAGATCATGGAAGAAAAAATACGGACAACCCTAGGAGCCCTAATACAAGGCATAAACAGAATACAAAACATTACCAAAAATGATGAAGAGAAACCAGATAACTGGGAGCTCCTAATAATCAAACACCTATGCTCATCTAAAGACTTCACCAAAAGAGTAAAAAGACCACCTACAGACTGGGAAAGAATTTTCAGCTATGACATCTCCAACCAGCGCCTGATCTCTAAAATCTACATGATTCTGTCAAAACTCAACCACAAAAAGACAAACAACCCAATCAAGAAGTGGGCAAAGGATGTGAACACACATTTCACTAAAGAAGATATTCAGGCAGCTAACAGATACATGAGAAAATGCTCTCGATCATTAGCCATTAGAGAAATGCAGATTAAAACTACGATGAGATTCCATCTCACACCAACTAGGCTGGCATTAATCCAAAAAACACAAAATAATAAATGTTGGAGAGGCTGCGGAGAGATTGGAACTCTTATACACTGCTGGTGGGAATGTAAAATGGTACAACCACTTTGGAAATCTATCTGGTGTTATCTTAAACAGTTAGAAATAGAACTACCATAGAACCCAGAAATCCCACTCCTCGGAATATACCCTAGAGATACAAGAGCCTTCACACAAACAGATATGTGCACACCCATGTTTATTGCAGCTCTGTTTACAATAGCAAAAAGCTGGAAGCAACCAAGGTGTCCGTCAACGGATGAATGGTTTAATAAATTGTGGTATATTCACACAATGGAATACTACGCATTGATAAAGAACAGTGACGAATCTGTGAAACATTTTATAACATGGAGGAACCTGGAAGGCATTATGCTGAGCGAAATTAGTCAGAGGCAAAAGGACAAATATTGTATAAGACCACTATTATAAGATCTTGAGAAATAGTATAAACTGAGAAGAACACATACTTTTGTGGTTACGAAGGGGGGACGGAGGGAGGGAGGGAGAGGGTTTTTTATCGATTAATCTAGATAAGAACTGCTTTGGGTGAAGGGAAAGACAACACTCAATACATGGAAGGTCAGCTCAATTGGACTGGACCAAAAGCAAAGAAGTTTCCGGGATAAAATGAATGCTTCAAAGGTCAGCGGAGCAGGGGCTGGGGTCTGGGGAACATGGTTTGAGGGGACTTCTAAGTCAATTGGCAAAATAATTCTATTATGAAAACATTCTGCATCCCACTTTGAAATGTGGCGTCTGGGGTCTTAAATGGTAACAAGCAGCCATCTAAGATGCATCAATTGATCTCAACCCACCTGGAGCAAAGGAAAATAAAGAACACCAAGGTCATACGACAACTAAGAACCTAAGAGACAGAAAGGGGCACATGAACCAGAGACCTACATCATCCTGAGACCAGAAGAACTAGTTGGTGCCCGGCCACAATCGATGACTGCCCTGTCAGGGAGCACAGCAGAGGATCCCTGAGGGAGCAGGAGATCAGTGGGATGCAGACCTCAAATTCTCATAAAAAGTCCATACTTAAGGGTCTGACTGCGACTGGAGGAATCCCGGCGGCAATGCTCCCCAGACCTTCTGTTGGCACAGGACAGGAACCATTCCTGAAGACAACTCATCAGACGTGAAAGGGACTGGTCAGCGTGGGGGAGAGAGATGCTGATGAAGAGTGAGCTAATTATATCAGGTGGACACTTGAGAGTGTGTTGGCAACTCTTGTCTGGAGGAGGGATGGGAAGATAGAGAGAGAGAGAAGCTGGCAAAATTGTCACGAAACGAGAGACTGAAAGGGCTGCCTCAATAGGAGGAGAGCAAGTGGGAGAAGGGAGTAAGATGTATGTAAACTTACGTGTGACAGACAGACTGATTGGATTTGTAAATGTTCACTTGAAGCTTAATAAAAATTAATTAAAAAAAAAAGTGTGTTGCAAGGCAACTGCCTCGGAGAACTCCAACTTCCTCAGGCACAGAGGATTAATATCCTCAGATGGGGTGAAAGGGCTGCTTCTACTGGCTAAAAAGAGTGGGAAAAAATTAGAGGTCCAATGTCACTAGCATTATCAATATCTGACCCATGTCTTCATTCAAATATTTAGGATAGTATTCCATCCCAATAAATACCCTCACTTTAACATCAGAAAAACAGTGAAGGTAGGAATATTATTTCCATTGGAATTCAGCCATTTGTAGTATGAGACTCTGAGTCTGGTTTTCAGCTACCTCATCTCCATGGCTACAAAACATAAGATTTTATTTTATAGCATCCACAGCAATTTTCAGGTGAAAATTTGACTAGGGAATTTGAAGCCCTGACCTCATCCTTTCCCTTTCCCCACTTTTTCCTGTGAAATTAGGAGTAACCGATCCATGTGATTATACTCATCAGTTGAACAAAATCTTCTGAGGTGTTAAATGCATGATCCTTCAGAACATTGCCTGTTTTAAATATTTGATCAGAGTATTTTGTCAAACGTGTGTATTTCCTCATCATGCCATGAACTATCAGTATCCTCCTTACTTTTTGAAATAGAGTCATTAGTGCCTTCATATCTAACCAGATGTGAGATCCAGTTTCAGAAACACCAGAATTAAATCAGGAAAGTCTTCTTTAAGATTTTATTCCTCTAGAAGCACTCCCAGAATTAAAGTCAGTCAGAATCCTCCAAAGAAACAGAATTAATACAATATATATTTAAAGAGAGAGAAAGTGAGAGAGAGAGATTGAGAGAGATCTCAGGTAAACGGTCAGTGTGATTGTAGGGCTAGCAAGTCCAATATCCTTAGGTGAGGTGACTGCCTTGAAACTCTGGGAGTCTTCTGAAATATGTAGCTAGTGCAACTGGTTGGAACCACCAAAAGCCTTGTGTCTGAAATTGGTAGACCAGGTGGTGTGCTGAAAATTCTGGAAAAAAATATTTATTTACAGTCTGGAGCAAAATTATTCTCCCTTGGGAAACCTCAGTTTTTGCTCCTAAGACCTTCAACTGATTGGGTGAGGCTTATTTATGTTGTGGAGAGTAATACAGTTTACTTAAATTCAATTGATTTAAATGTTAAAAGCAAAAAACAAAAACCCAAGCCTGATCCCATCACATCAATTCTGATTCATAGCAACCCTCCAGGATAGAGTAGAACTGCTGCATAGGGTTTCTAAGGAGCACCTGGTGGATTCAAACTGAGGATCTTTTGGTTAGTAGGCATAGCTCTTAACAACTATGCCACCAGGGTTTCCAAAAGTTCAATTGATTTAAATGTCAATCATATGTAAATACCTACATAGCAATTTCTAGACCACAACAACTAAAAATAACAGCATTATTTCTGGGCTGACATACAATATATTGACTGTCACTTAGATATCCAGTTCCCAAATTTTGAAATTAGGCAAAGAATCTAATTTTGAAAAATTTTTCAACACTATCCATCAAAGTAGGAATGCCTTTAATTAACAATCTTATTGTTTTTCTGAATACAGTATCCTTCTCATAGTTCTCCTTACAGCCTCCTTTATCTGCTTGCTCCTAAGGCTATAGATGATAGGATTTAGGAAAGGAGGGACTATAGAGTAGAATACAGAAATGATCATGTCTTGAATTGTTGGAGAGTTGAAGGTTGGATTCATATACACAACAAAAACTGAGCTGACAAAGACTGTCACCACGAGGATGTGAGGTACACAGGTGGAAAATGCCTTTCCTCTCTCTCCTCTGGTTGGAAGCTTGAGCACAGCAGAAAATATGCGAATATAAGTCATGATGATGAAGGAAAAAAACCCACCTACAATCACGACTGCGGAGAAAAATATTACAACCTCATTGATGAAGGTATCAGAGCAGGACAGCTTCAACAAAGAGGGGATATCACAAAAGAACTGATGGATCACGTTAGACTGACAGAAGGACAACCGGAATGTGTTGCTAGTGTGCACACCTGCATAAATCAGACCACTGAATACAGAGGCCAGTGTCATCTGGACACAGACACGAGGGTTCATGATCACAGGGTAGTGAAGGGGATTGCAGATGGCCAAGTAGCGGTCATAGGCCATGATGGTGAGGAATAGCAGTTCTGCAGCAGCACACGAAATTACAAGGAAGATCTGAGCTGCACATCCAGCAATAGAGATCACTCTGTTGTTAAGCAGCAAGATCACACACGCCTTGGGGACAGTGACAGAAATGTAGCACATGTCCAGGACAGACAGATTTCTAAGGAAGAAATACATGGGGGTGTGAAGACTCTTGTCAAAAGTGGTTACTGTGACAATGAGAAGGTTTCCTATCAAGGTTGTCAAGTACATCAGTAAGAATAACATGGCATGTAAGACTCTGAGCTCCCACACATCAGAAAATCCCAAAAGCAAGAATTCAGTCACTGTGGTATAGTTAGCCATATTTGGGTACTTTTCTTTGGACAGGAGAGACAAAGGCAAATAATCTCTAAAAAAAAAAAAAGGAAAATGATAATGAGGAAAGAAATTAGCTAAAGCTAATTTATTGTCTCATATCCATTTTTGTCCACTCTAGTTGGGAATTTGTTGTTGTCATCAAGTGTGCTTTGACTCATGGCAACAGAATGAAACACTGCCTAGTCCCAGCCACTCTCAAGATCATGGATATGCTTGAGGCCATTGTAGCCTTCCAACGTAGAAGTCTCATCTTTCAGTATATTCTGTTTTGATCCACAGGTTTTCACAGGCTAATTTTCTGAAGTGTATTTCCAGGATTTTCTTTCTAGTTTGTTTTAGTTTGGGAGCCGCACTGAAATTTGTCTACAATGGGTTACTTCACTAGCATCTGAAATACTGATGTTAGTTTCTAGTATCAAAGAAACATGCAAGCTACCACAGTATGATAAACTCAAAATTGGGTGGTGGAGTGGTTAGTAGAAAATAACATTATTTTGCCTTCTGCTCCTTTATTCTCCTCAATTGTACAACTTATTCTTAGGGTAATGGTAAAAATATAATTCTGTGCTAATTCTTGCATAAATACTACCCGGAAAATGAGTATATTGGAGGCCAAGTTTGCCAGGTAGATTGAGTTGATATAGGTAACATCTTTGTATCTTGTCTTATTAGAATTCTTCTATAAATGTGAACACATCATTAACAAATGACCAAACAGAATTTGAATAAAAATTGTAATGTATTGTTTTACAAGAAACTCTCAAAACTGTATATGTAGTTTAAATTCAAACTCTGTACACAGATATAGAAAATATTTTTATCTCCACTCACACCACTAATATTTTTGTTATTTATGATTTCATTCAGAATTTTACCTTCCAGAATTTCTCTCTCTGATGACCACCCTCTTGCTGCTACATATATCTCTTCCTGGCAACTATTTTAATGTACTCTCTTTATTTTGACATTTGATTCTTCAGTTTGTCTCATCGTTTTAAAAATATTTTGTTACTTCCTTTGAAATTTACTTGTTTTATTCTGTCCCTGCCTTCTGAGTACTGAGGGTAGCTTTTGGATTAAATTAAACCATGGTGACCCAATGGTTATGCCATT
Organism: Elephas maximus indicus; assembly: GCF_024166365.1. Taxonomy (NCBI): domain Eukaryota; kingdom Metazoa; phylum Chordata; class Mammalia; order Proboscidea; family Elephantidae; genus Elephas; species Elephas maximus. The sequence continues at coordinate 208,336,376 of NC_064820.1, read as the reverse complement.
GATACTTCACACATTAACTTCAAAGTTGACCATGAGAACAGTTCAAAACCACATTCTATAATGCTGTGTATTTCTTGGACCTGCCCAATGTTATGTTTTCAATTCATCAGAGGACAATTTATAATTATTTGTATTTTAACTCATGGAGTAGAATAAAATACATTCATTGCCAGAGCCTCTTGTCAAAGTGAACATACTTTAATACATGTTTTAAAAATCAAAAGGGATTTTATCCTGGTATTTAAGAAATTCAATATAAAATGTTCTTATGTATTTTCACTCATCTTTTCTTCCTAAAATAGATGTATCCATATTTAAGTTTAATTCACCAAAACTAGTCTTCGTTCTGTCTTTTTTTCTTCCACTAATACAATGTTACCAATTATATGCTGTCTTAAATTTTTCATCCATACCCAGGCTCTCCTTGAATGTATGTAAATTATTAGGTTCCTCTGTTCAAAACAGGGGTGGATTAACCAATAAGCAAAGGAAGTCCAGCCTTACTAGTACTTACTAATCTGTAGTGAACAATTTCACATAGGCTTCACAAAGATGTGGTGAAAAACATGTGAAAATTCACTACAGATTAGTAAATAAGAACAAGTAAGCCCATACTTACCTTACCAGTCCCTGTCAGGGAGTGTAAGTTTGAAAAGAGGCTTTGAATCTATAGGAAGGTGCTGTGGGTTGGGGGAGGGACAGATGCCAGCCATACCTACATGCAAAATCTTTGATGTGATGAGTAAATGTGAAATTGTTCATTACGTTGCCAGGAGGAAACCCCGGGTTCTGCACAGTGTGACTCCTCTTGGCCAATAAATGAGAACCTGAGGTGGGAAAACAGAAAGGTGGCTTTATTTCATTATAGAAGGAAAGGATTAGTTGGAGCTGCTGCTGCCAAGACTGCTCTGCAAGGGTGAGTGAAAAGGTTATTTTTAAGGGGTTTACAAGTAGGGAATTCATACAAGTTACGTCAGCAAAATTCTTAGTCATACTACACAGGTGCAATGGAGTTTACATATAACTTTGTTCATCACCAGGACTTTTATGGGGCACATCAAGCAAAGGATCTAGGATTCTAAAGCAAAACCACGAGGTGGGCCAAGCAAAGGAACCAGGATTCGAATGCAAAGTTGTGAGGCAGGTGAAGGAAGCTGTTTGAGGCAGTGGAATTTTCCACAGCCTGGGGACCTCTGTCTTAACTACAGTTTAGAAAGCAATCATAAGTAAGCCAGCATTTATCTTGCTTATTGGGTAATCTGCCCCTGGTTCAAAACATCCATTTCGAAAATCTCACACATGGATTTCTAACCTCCTTTGCTCTTCTTTTAATTTTTTTTTTATTAAATAGTGTTGTACATAGGGTCACTATGAGTTGGAATCAACTCAACAGTACCTAACAAAAATTTAAGTGTTATAACCATCCATGTTTATTTTGTCTTGAAACTTAACAGTGTATTTATTTGCCAGCATATAAACATCTCATTCTAACAACATCTTCACCTGAATCTTAAGTGAATGCTTCCTGGGTTTCAGATCCTTAGGCTTCCCCAACACTGGAGTATGCTGCAAGAATTTCTTCTACTGGTGTCACATCTCTGCTCACCTATGAAGCTTCTGTACATTCTTATAGCCACTGATTCCATTATAGATACATGGGTGTCTAAGATATCCTTCTTCAGTAATCAGTTCAAAACTGCATCATTTTTATTTTCCAAAATCTTTGCTTTGGAGTTCTCCTCCTCTAACTTCCCAACTCCCTCTCCTTTTTTCTCTTCTTCTTTAGTATACTAGCATATATTCTTCCAACTCCATCTCTCCGTCTTCTTTAATGCTTTTGAAATCTTAGTTGTTTTTGCCCATTTACTATTACCATGATTGCTATCAGTAGCTATCATAATTCTGGCAAATCTCTAAGATCTATCTTAGATAATATTTAAAAAAATAAAGCCACTGTAAATGATCTCAGATATATTGCATGGCTTTCTGATTTCTGGTAATATTTCATATGAAATCTTCACTTTAAAACTGATCCTTTACTACTTGAAATTGATGGAACTTGAGTGGATTGTATTATATCTCCACTAGAATTAAAAACTACTTGAATTTCAGTCAACGTATTATTGAATTAGGACCAACATGTAATGCATGGCTTAGTTGAAATATGTAGGAGAAGAGGTCTTTAAGAAATAGCCACAAGATACCTCTCTCATGAATTTAATATTCCTAAAATATTTCTTTAAAATATTTCAGAAAGAAAGTCTATGCAAATATTAAAAAAACCTTAAAACGCATTCTTTGGGGGACAGTTACTGGAGGGAATATGTATTTATGCTTTACATTTTGCTTCAATTTTTAGTCTTTGAATTTGTTAACTATAATATATATATATATTTTTTTTTTACCATAAAGGCCTATTTCAATATTTTTGGGATAAAAAAAGTACATAGCCATGATGAACTTACCTGAAAATGTGACGGATTAATTGAATGTTGATTCAAGTGTTCACCACATTTACAATGATGAGTCTTTGGGTTCTAGAAAATAAAAATGTCTTTTATTTATAATTTATGATACATGGGTATTATTTGTTGAATTCAGTATTTATTTGATGATATTATCAAGTTGAGTAAAATGAAGTATGTTGAGTCTTCTGTTTTGGTTAGAATACATATTTTTTTTTCCCGTACAGCCAGAACATGTTTCAGGACTTAAATAATGTAATAAGTAAAAATACTGTTTTCTGCCCACTTGAAGACTATATGGATTAGAGTAGAATGGTGAATAGTTAATGGATATTTTACTAAAACGCAATTGCTTGATAGTGTTGTCTTTCTTAGCTGTCAGTGTCAGTGGTGATGGATTAATGTGTGTTTGGCAAACTCTACAAGAGGAATTGCAGGCTTTTAGCCCAAAGGCTTACTGCTGTTGTTAGGTGCAGTCGAGTCAATTCCAACTCATAGGAACTCTATGTACAACGAAATGAAACACTGCCCGGTCCTGGGCCATCCTCACAATCGGTGCTGTGTTTGAGCCCATAGTTGCGGCCACTGCATCAGTCCATGTCATTGAGGGTCTCCCTCTCTTTTGCTGATCCTCTACCTTGCCGAGCATTATGTCCTTCTCCAGGAACTGGTCCTTCCTGATAACAAGTACTTGAGATGAAGTCTTGCCATCCTCTCCTAAGGAGCATTCCAGCTGTACTTCTTTCAAGACAAATTTGCTCATTCTTCTGGCGGCCCATGGTATATTTAAAATTCTTCACTAACACCAAAATTTGAAGGCATAATTTTTTCTTTGGTCTTCTTTATTCATTGTCTATCTTTCTCATGCATATGAGGCAACTGAAAATACCATGTCTTAGTTCTCAAAGTGACATCTTTTTTTAAAAAACACTTTAAATAGGTATTTTGCAATAGATTTACCAAATGCAATGTGTTGTTTGATTTCTTGACTGCTGCTTCTATGAGTGTTCATTGCAGATCTAAGTTAAATGAAATCCTTGACAATTTCAGTATTTTTTCCATTTATCATGATTTTGCTTATTGGTCCGATTGTGAAGATTTTAGTTTTCTTTATGAAAAATGGCTTTAAAAAGAGCACATATTTTTCTTGAATTTCATAAACTATTTTCCTTGCTGACTTTAAATAATAGAATGTTCATTTCCAGGCCTGTTTATCCTTGTACTCCCAACTTTATGCCTATAATGGAAAATTTTCCATGCCACCATATTTTACATTGTTCTTTCCTTGATCCCTTTGTTTGTGAACATTGTAACCACATGGAACATATAGAACCTTGCTAACTGCCAGAAAACCAGGCAGGTAAACCTTACAAACTGACCCCACGCTTGCAAGACTGAAAGCTTTTTTTTTTGTTTTTTTGAAATGGTTCAATAAGTAGTTTTTGTTCTTGTTGTATTTCTGAAACATCTCAAACAATGAGGTAGTGAGGTACTCAAAATTGTTGTTATGTTAGAGAAAAACAAATAGGAATTATAAATGACTTACAAAAGGAGAAAGTATGTGATCCCTTCAGTACTTACATGTTTTCCATCTAACACCCATAGTAGTGCTGTTTTTAAGAGAGTAACAAAAAAGGAAAAGGAAAATCCACCACTCAGCTATTACTAATGTAGTTTTTGTTCAAAGATTATGACAATATATAATATTCTGAAATGCTATGAATAGAGATTGTAAAATTGAGACCATTTCTTTACCTGCACACTGGCAAGGGGATTCTGCATAGAAGACTGCTTATGTCCCTAAAAGTGTAAAAGGAAATGATTCTTTGCCTTTTCTACAAAGGCTTGAAGGATGTAATTTTTGACCTGAAGAACTGGCAAATATATTTTGTTTATCAATTTATTTATTCATCCACACACTCATAAAATATTTAATTTATTTATAATTATCACAATCTTTCAAAATATTTTGGGTGGCTAAGATAAGACACTGGTCTGGCAGCTGGGGAATGAACCATGAACAAATGCTTACATGCTCTTTTATAATATACTATGAAAAAAACCTGTAGAATTGCAATTAAAGCGTAAGGGATTAACTCTACATTTTATCTTATGACAGGGTTTCACTTATTCATCCATGTAGCATCTGAACATATAACAGAGTGCTTGGCAAAGAGAAAAAATAGGCAGACATTTTGTTGGAGTTAATTGAATAGCATTAATATGCATAAATAATTTCTATGTTTTAGGTACATACAACACACCATAATTAAAGTTGTTTAAATATAAATTAAAATCAACAATCTGCATATCAAAACAATGTACAATGTGTAGAGCCTCTATTTGCCCCGGCCTCTGTTCTGGCTGTCAGCCACGTCCTTTGCTCTGTGCTCACTCTGTGCTTCCATAATCAGCTACCAACTCTGTTCAAACTTCTGAGACTGAGTATTTAATGGAGGAAAAAAGAAGAGGTTGGTCTTGTTATGGGAGTCCTTCTTATATCTGTACTGCCTATCTTAATCTCATTAACGCTTCTTCTCAAAACATAAGTGAGCAGTGCAGTGACAAAGTTGTGGTAAATCAAAGATGGAGAATAGAGGGTTAAATAAAGTTAAATCAGCAAAGACTCACAAGTTAATATTATGTTTTCTTAGATTGGATATGGAAGCCAGAATTTCTGCTAAGAGTCCAGTGATGTTTCAGGTGCAGGCAAGAATGACAGTACATATTTACGTGAGATAACTGAGAATGTGAAATAATTCTTCTGTTTTATAACAAAACCCTCTGCATTTATTTTAAAATAAGGGTCTGGTGATGCTGATGGCAGTAGAGAAAACCCTTGGGAACACTGCTTGGTGCTTTCAACAATAGCCAGTGCCCAGGGGTAATGTTTAGGAGATAATTGGCTTTAGATGATAAGAAATCAGAATGCAAATAAAACCTGTGAACGAACTTTGCATATCAAGATGTACTCACATTTGAGGCTGGGGAAAGAATTGGTGAAGATTAATGAGCCAGTGGTTTAAACACAGAGTAAAGAGCAGTACCCTAATATTCTGAGGCCTCATAAGGTAAAATTCTTGTAGATCATGGAGATCAAGTGGCATAGAAGGAGAAATCTAGAGTCAGGTTTAACCTGATCCGAGGAAATAGTGTTCCCCTCATTCTCTGAGGAACAGTGTGATTTAACTAGCTGCACCAAACACACTGAAATTCTAATGGATTAAATGACAAAAAGTCCTTCTGAAGCTTTACAAAGTATTAACATAAGGGATTTGTTTCTATTTACAAAGTCCAGCCCAGCAGCTGTCAGCTCTGTGATCAAACACAGGTTGCTTCATCTCTTGTGCCTCAGTCTCTTTATCTGTTTTGTTAATAAGAGTGTCTACTCTTCTGGCCCCTTGAGAGTGTGACACAATGGAACCTGTGAAGCATTTGGGCTAGTACCTGGCACATGATGAATATTAGAAAGTACTGTACTATCTGTTGTTTAGTCTTCATGCAACAGTATGAGAGTATCAAACGCTGTCAAGAAAGCAGAAGCTTCTTCTGGTTCTTAGAGGTGCACCTTTATTTTCTGTTTGAATTTATAGTTCAATTAAATGGTGCTCAGACAATACATCCTTTATTATTTAAAAACTGTTGATATGCATTGATTTTGGCCCAGCAAATGGCCTGTCTTTGTACATTCTCAATACAAGCCTAAAAAGAATCTTTATTCGGCACCGTTTGAAACCATATTCTACGTGTACTAATCAGGACAAGCTAGTCAATTTTGTTGTACAAGAATTTCCTACCTTTATCAATATTTGTCTCTTGTTTTACATACCGACTGAATTGTACTTCCTAGCTATGATTTTAGATTTTCAAATTCATGTTGTTATGTCATTTTATGCATCATATATTTTGAAACTATGATAATCCACCAGTGGCCATCAAGTTGAATTTCACACTTGATTAACCCATTTGTATTAGAGTAGAACTGTGCAACATAGGGTTTTAAGAAGCAGATTGCCAGGCCGTTATTCACAGGCATCTCTGGGTGGATTCAAACCTTCAAAGTTTTGGTTAGTAGCTAATCACTTTAACCATTTGCACCACCCAGGGTCTCCTTAGCCAATATAACTTACTTTTTTTCCTATTGATTAAGAAGCATGAGGAGCCCAAATTGGCTGTGAGGCAGTGTTGACTGCATATTCAATGAAATTGTTGTGTCATCTGATGGAGGCAGGACCTCAGACCTCTAGGCCAGCAGAGATGAAGGTTTCAGAGACAGGAAAATACAATTTTTTTTTTTAGTGGAACACTAGGAGCAATACTGAGTGGTGCCACACTCTTTCTCATCCCTTGAATCCCGGATCTGTAAATTTTGGCTATGACAGAAACAGCATCATAGATTTGATGCTAATTTAGAGCATATGCAGTATCCTAGGAAGCATTCTCTAGCCCTGTTAGGTAGTGTCGCCTATGTGGCACTCACTGTATTTGCATTTTCAGAAGGTATTCCACAGTTCTATCAAGACAGCAGTTTCAGCATGATAGAGAACATAGTAAGATCAGTGAATTCCATGTGACCCATTGCCCCACTTCATTTGCTATGAAATGAGTTCCTTGATCAGAGACAATGTATGGGCAACACCATGATGTCAGATAAAGCATTCTGTCAGTCCAGAGATGGTAGTTGGGCAAAAGTATTAGGCGAAAGGCTGCAAATAGACATTAGAAGAAGTCCCTATTACAGTGAGAACAAAATCTTGTCCCTTTCAAGTGGAAATGGTCCCATATAATCAATCTGCCACCAGGTTTGCTGGTTGATCACTCCAGGGAATGATATCACATCAGGGACTCAGTGTTGTTCTCTGCTACTGGCAGATTGGGCACTCAGCAGTGGTTGTAGCCATGCTGATAAGTGTAAGTCCATGTTTCTGAGCTCATATATAACCTCCAACTGTGCCACAATGGCCACTTTGTACATGATGACATTGGGAAATAACAGGAATTACTGGGGAAAGTGACTGACTAATATCCACAGAATGGCCTATCCTGTCCACTTGATTATCTGCTGAGGTCACCCTTTGCCGAACGTTCACATGGGACACAAATATCTTCACATTTTGTTAATTCAGAGATTTCTATTTGGCCCCTCCCCCAAGATGACAATACAGGTAGTTGGGTATCTCTATTATCCCACAACGCTTTAAAAGAAAAAAATATCACAATCATCACAGAGGAATTGAGGGACTCAGAGCTCTAGTGACCATTTCAAGAAACAAATCACCTAGCTGAAGGAAAAGGAAGATAACAGGTAAGAAAATCTTTCTCCACTGCTTATGAATCCCTCCCACTCAGCTTCCATGTGAACTATAAGCTGAAATCACTGTGAGTTGCAGGCAGAGCTGCACCATGACATACAAACAGTGAACCACACTCCTAGGGCTAGGAGAGTGGTAGAAGAACTTAACTTTTGTTGATGGTTCACTGCTTCTAAATCTTAATATCTTTCTGGGGACAGCCAGAAAAGTGAATGAAAAGTGAGATCCACAGAGAGAAAATAGTTCTTTCCCAATCCAACAATACTTAAAAAAATTAAAAAAGAGAGCGAGGGTATTTTATTGCCTCCAGTCTTTATGACAAAAGAGACACTTTGGAACTTAATGTATATAAATAATAAGGTGAATTTCTGAACCAACTCCCAGAAACTTAAAACTTCCAAAACACCTACAACTTGTGGAATCAGATCAGAGCCCTAAATCAACAAAGAAAGTGTCTGAGATCTTCCATGGAAGAGGGGCAGGAGGCATGCATTCCTAGAATGGCTGGCTGGTTCCATGGCAGGCAGAAGGGATAGCACAATTTGAACAGAAGTCTTCCTGCACAGAAGGTTTTCTGGGTGGTCAGGCCCATGGAGGCTAGGCTAATGAAAAAAAAAAAAATAGAAGAGCTTCTAACAGCAATGTTAAATATGTTCAAAGAATGCAAATAATGCACAGACAACAAAATGGAGATCAGGAGGCAGCATGAGAAAGTCAATAAGGAGATAGAAAAAAAAAAAAAAAAGAACCAAATATAATTACTGGACTTGAGGAATAAAATAACTGAATTGTAAAATGAAAAGAAGGGACTCAACAATAGATTTGAGCAGACAGAAGACAGAGAAAATGACAAGAAGACATGATAACTGAGTCTCAAGAGCTACAAGATAAAAGAAGAAAACCAATTAATCCCAATCAAAATTCCAAGAGCATTTTTACAGAAGTGGAAAAAAAAAACTAATCCTTATTTTTTTATGTGGGAACCATCAAGAAATCCAACATAAGGTTATGGGGGTCCCAGAAGAGGAAAGAAGAAAAAGGAATAGAAAAAATATATCAAGATATGACAGAAAATTTTCCACACCAGAATAAGAAGTTGAACCTGCAAATTCAGGAAGCTAGTGAACTTCAAGCAAAATGAATCCAAAGAGGACTACACCAAGGCATATTGTAATCAAATTATTGAAAACCAAAGACAAGGAGAGAATTCTGAAAGCAGCAAGAGAAAAGCACAGTATAACATAAAAGGTGTCTTCAGTAAGACTAAGTGCTGGTTTCTGCTCAGAAACCCTGGAGGCTAGAAGGCAATGGAGCAATATATATAAATTACTGAATAGAAGAATTTTCAACCAAGGATGCTTTACCCATGACAAAAAAAAAAAAATATTTTTTCTTTTTTTTACCCATGACAGTTGTCCTTTAAAAATGAAGGTGAAATCAAGACATTTCAAGATAAACAAAAGTCGTCAGAATTCATGACCACCAGACTTGTCTTGCAAGAATTACTAAAGGGAGTCCTCCAAAGAAAAGGAAAGGACATTAGAAAGATATTCAAACTCATGCATGGAAAGAAAATTAAAAAAATAAGAGACAGCTCCAAAAGGTAATGGGCTGGGTAAACAAAAGAACCAGCTGTTGTTTTTTTTGTATGTTATTTCCAGTGAATAAATTTAGTATTTAAATTCTACAAGCATTATAACATCAAATGTGTAAGAAACAAGTACAAGTGTAACCTAATGGACACAGAATGCGTAATGATTTAATTGGTGACAAAACAATAGAGATGGAGGAGGAGGAGGAAAGTGGGAATAGAGTTTTAGTATTTTAATGTTGCATGTTATTTATTGTTTGTATATTAAATTTTGGTATCATGCTAAAATAAGTTCTTGTAAATGTAAGTTGTTAAATGTAATCTTTGTGGTAACCAATAAGAACATTTTTAAAATATACACAGAAAGGAAGAAAGGAGAAACAAAAAGACAACATTAAAAAAAAAAACCTAAACATAAAAATAACAAAAGTGTAGGAATTTTGGGACAAAGGGGTACAAGACACACTCAAAACATTTAGCAAAATAAAAGAAGTAAGTCTTTAATTTTAACTAATTATCTAAAGCGTAAATGGTTTAAACTCTCCATTCAGAAGGCAGGGAATGGGACCGAAGGCCAAGATGGCGGACAAGGTAGACGTTACCTCGGATCCCTCTTGCAACAAAGACTTGGAAAAACAAGTGAATCGATCACATACATAACAATCTACGAACCCTGAACAACAAACACAGATGTAGAGATGGAGAACGAACAAATATGGGGAAGCAGCGACTGTTTTCGGAGCCTGGAGCCAGAGTCCCAGTCAGGTAACCTTGACGCCGGGCTTAGGTCTGGGCCCAGGGGAGCTGAACTCAAATTCTTGTGAGGGCACAAACAAAGGGTGCAGCCCTACCCCCCTGAACTCACCCCGGGAGGGGGCCTAGCCAGTCTGCATGGGCAGCATGGCGACGCGGCTGATGGGAGAAGTCCCCGGGAGGCAGTGACTGGTTTTGGAGCCGGGAGTGCAGCGTCCCAGCCGGGGAACTTTGGTATCGGGCTTATGACTGGGCGCTGTCACGGTACAAGCACGGGGCGCAGCCCTACTACCCTGAACTAACCCTGGGAGGGGGCCCAGCCGGTCCGCGGAGACGGCGCGGCGACGTGGCTGGCGAGGTCCCCAGGAGGCAACGGCAGATTTTGTAGCCGGGAGTGCAGCGTCCCAGCAGGGGAACCTTGACGCTGGACTTTGGACTGGCAGCGGAGGATCTGACCACAGCTTCAGCCGGCCAGACCCTCGGGGGCAATCTCCACACAGCCAGCACACATAGGCGACACGCCCCTTGGGAATCTCAGATAAAATAGTCATTCAAAGAAAGATAAGCAACTTTGGCTATATTCTGAGGTGCTACTCTCCTATTTCTCTGAAACCTCCCCCACCCTTCCCAGGCAGCTTCATTAACATTGGAATTTCCTGAGCCAGAGGGAAAACGGCTCCGGCTCCGCGGCGGCTTTGCTTCCCCCTCTTTTTATTTATTTTTTTTTGGTCTTTTCCTAACCCATTCTTCTAGCCTGAGAGAAGGAACCAAAAAAACCCAGGGACCAAAAATACATCCCTAATTGGACTAAAAACACAGAACCAGCTACAGCCAAGCATATATGATCCAAATCTCGGACTTTCATCCTTACAGGGAACAAGGTGGTGGTTATAATCCAAAGGGAGTTCTGATAGGGATCTGACTGCATTTTTTTTTAAGCGGATTTTCTGGAAAAACAAGTTTCCCAGGTCTGATATCTCTGCTTATTCAACAGAGCCCTAACTGACCCACAACAGGGAACTGAGGGCTGAAGCTCCCCTCAGACCACCTAGCCTCTTGCCTTAGGGGTCTAAGGAGGGTGACATCTACCAATCAGTAGAGGTACTTGCATTGGGAGCCTAAGGTACAGCTGCAGTGCCCTCCCACCAAGGTGCTATAGGAATAGAGACTCACCTACCTCACTGACACTTGGGGAAACCCTGTCAGCATCCTGCCCCCCTGGAGGGTGAACCCCAGCTGCTAATAGAATCTGGTGCACACAACTATCACCACTACTTCTTGAGGTGGATAGGTGTTAGGGTGCAGCACACACTTGATGACCCAAAATCAGATTCTACTCAAGAATAGTGAAAAGACTCAGGCATACATATCTGGCAACAGCCCAAACCAGCTGGTAATAGGTCATAAGTAAATCAAGGGCTACAACAATCAAGACAGCACAATCTAGTAGCCCATCCACTTATATTGAAAGAAAACAAAACAAGATAAGACTCAGTGAGCAATTACAGAATAAACCACTACTATATCTTTTTTTTTTATATCTTAGTGATGGCTTGGAGACAGCAGTTGATATCAAACCACATAAAGAAGCAGACCATGACAGCTTCTACAACCCCCCAAACAAAAGAATCAAAATCTTTCCCAAATGAAGATACAATCCTGGAATTATCAGATACAGAATATAAAAAACTAATTTACAGAATGCTTCAAGACATCAGAAACAAAATAAGGCAACCTGCAGAAAAAGCCAAGGAACACACTGATAAAAGACTTGAAGAACTCAAAAAGATTATTCAAGAACATAGTGGAAAAATTAATAAGTTGCAAGAATCCATAGAGACATCATTCAGAAATCCAAAAGATTAACAACAAAATTACAGAATTAGTGCAATAGGAAGTCAGAGGAGCAGACTCGAGCAATTAGAATGCAGACTGGGAAATGTGGAGGACCAGGGAATTAACACCAAGATAGCTGAAAAAAATCAGATAAAAGAATTAAAAAAAATGAAGAAACCCTAAGAATCATGTGGGACTCTATCAAGAAGGATAACTTGCGTGTGATTGGAGTCCCAGAACAGGGAGGGGGGACAGAAAACACAGAGAAAATAGTTGAAGATCTGCTGACAGAAAACTTCCCTGACATCATGAAAGACGAAAGGATATCTATCCAAGATGCTAATCGAAACACATTTAAGATTGATCCAAAAAGAAAAACACCAAGATATATTATCATCAAATTTGCCAAAACCAAAGATAAACAGAAAATTTTAAAAGCAGCCAGGGAGAAAAGAAAGGTCTCCTTCAAGGGAGAATCAATAAGTTCAGACTACTCAGCAGAAACCATGCAGGCAAGAAGGCAATGGGATGACATATCCAGAGCACTGAAGGAGAAAAACTGCCAGCCAAGGATCATATATCCAGCAAAACTCTCTCTGAAATATGAAGGCAAAATTAAGATATTTACAGATAAACACAAGCTTAGAGAATTTGCAAAAACCAAACCAAAGCTACAAGAAATACTAAAGGATATTGTTTGGTCAGAAAACGAATAATATCAGATACCAGCACAACACAAGGTCACAAAACAGAACATCCTGATATCAACTCAAATAGGGAAATCACAAAAACAAATTAAGATTAATTAAAAAAAATGCTCTTAACAGGGAATCATTGAAGTCAATACGTAAAAGATCACAATAATCAAAAAGAGGGACTAAATGCACGAGGCACAGAACTGCCATATGGAGAGTGATACGAGGTGATATAGAACAATACAAGTTAGGTTTTTACTTAGAAAAATAGGGGTAAATATTAATGTAACCGCAAAGAGGTATAACAACTCCATAACTCAAGATAAAAGCCAAGAAAAACGTAATGACTCAACAAACATAAAGTCAAACACTATGAAAATGAGGATCTCACAATTTACTAAGAAAAAAGTCTCAGCACAAAAAAGTAAGTGGAAAAATGAAATTGTCAAAAACACACATAAAAGGGCATCAAAATGACAGCACTGAACACTTATTTATCTATAATTACGCTGAATGAAAATGGACTAAATGCACCAATAAATTGACAGAGAGTCTCGGACTGGATAAAGAAACACAATCCGTCTATATGCTGCCTACAAGAGACACACCTTAGACTTAGAGACACAAACAAACTCAAACTCAAAGGATGGAAAAAATATATCAAGCAAACATGAAGCAAAAAAGAAGAGGAGTAGCAATATTAATTTCTGAGAAAATAGACTTTAGACTTAAATCACCACAAAGGATAAAGAAGGACACTACATAATGATAAAAGGGACAATTGATCAGGAAGACATAATCATATTAAATATTTATGCACCCAATGACAGGGCTGCAAGATACATAAATCAAATTTTAACAGAATTGAAAAGTGAGATAGACACCTCCACAATTATAGTAGGAGACTTCAACACACCACTTTCGGAGAAGGATAGGACATCCAGTAAGAAGCTCAACAGAGACACGGAAGACCTACTTACAACAATCAACCAACTTGACCTCATTGACTTATACAGAACTCTCCACCCAACTGCTGCAAAATATACTTTTTTTCTAGTGCACATGGAACATTCTCTAGAATACGCCACATATTAGGTCATAAAACAAACCTTTGCAGAATCCAAAACATCAAAGTATTACAAAGCATCTTCTCAGACCACAAGGCAATAAAACTAGAAATCAATAACAGAAAAACTAGGGAAAAGAAATCAAATACTTGGAAAATGAACAATACCCTCCTGAAAAAAGACTGGGTTATAGAAGACATCAAGGAGGGAATAAGGAAATTCATAGCAAGCAACGAGAATGAAAATACTTCCTATCAAAACCTCTGGGACACAGCAAAAGCAGTGCTCAGAGGCCAATTTATATCGATAAATGCACACATACAAAAAGAAGAAAGAGCCAAAATCAGAGAACTGTCCCTACAACTTGAACAAATAGAAAGTGAGCAACAAAAGAATCCATCAGGCACCAGAAGAAAACAAATAATAAAAATTAGAGCTGAACTAAATGAATTAGAGAACAGAAAACCAATTGAAAGAATTAACAAAGCCAAAAGCTGGTTCTTTGAAAAAATTAACAAAATTGATAAACCATTGGCTAGACTGACTAAAGAAAAACAGGAAAGGAAACAAATAACCCGAATAAGAAACAAGAACGACCACATCACAACAGACCCAACTGAAATTAAAAGAATCATATCAGATTATTACAAAAAATTGTACTCTAACAAATTTGCAAACCTCGAAGAAATGGATGAATTCCTGGAAAAACACTACCTACCTAAACTAACACATTCAGAAGTAGAACAACTAAATAGACCCATAACAAAAAAAGGGATTTAAACGGTACTCAAAAAACTCCCAAGAGAGGCTGGGCCAAGATGGCGGACTAGGTGGATGCTAACGCGGATCCCTCTTGCAACCAAGACTCGGAAATACAAGTGAATCGATCACATAGATAACAATCTACGAACTCTGAAGAACAAGCACAGACTTAGAGACGGAAAACAAACAAATACGGGCAGACAGCAACCGTTTTCAGAACTAGGAGCCAGCGTACCAGGCAGGTGACCTTCGGAGCCTGATCTGGGGCAGAGCCCGGGGGGCAGACGACACAGACAAGGGGCCCAGCTCTACCCCCCCAAACCCATCCCGGGAGGAAGTCTAGCTGGTTGGCGCGGGTGGTGTAGTGGCGCAGCCAGAGGGAGAAGCACCCGGGAGGTGGTGACAGATCTTGGAGCAGGGAGAGCAGCGTCCCAGCCGGGGAGCGGTCCCACCGGGAGTTTGGCGGGAAGCGGGCGGGGAGCGAGCTGGGGGGGGAGCTATATTTCCTTAAAGCGACCCCGGGGCGGGGCCCACACGTTCGTGAGGGGGGACGCCCACCCAGTTCGGGCGTGTGGTGCGGCGCACTGGAGGGAGAAGTCCCCGGGAGGAAGTGACTGATCTTGGAGCGGGGAGAGCAGAGTCCCAGCCAGGGAGCCGTCCCGCTGGGATTTTGGCGAAAGCGGGCGGGGCTTGAGCGCAGGGTTCAATTATATTCCCCTGAATTGACCCAGGGGGCGGGCCCACCTGGTCGTGCGGGTGACGCCCACCCGGTTCGCGCGAGGGATGCCGCGCACCGGAGGGAGAAGTCCCCGGGAGGAAGTGACTGGTCTCCGAGTGGGGAGAGCAATGTCCCAGCCGGGGAGCCATCCTGCCCGGATTTTGGCGGACGGGGGCAGAGCATGAACGCAGGGATCAGCTCTAAATTCTCTGGTGCTACACGCCTAGCTCTCTGATCCCTCCCCCACCCTCCCCAGGCGGCTCCATTAACATCCAAATACCCGGAGCCAGAGGGAGAATTCAGATAGGGATCTGAATGCATTTTTTTTAGCTGATTACCTGGAAAATCTAGTTTCCCAGTGATGGCTCGGAGACAGCAGTCCATATCAAACCACATAAAGAAACAGACCATGACAGCTTCTACAACCCCCCAAACAAAACAATCAAAATCTATCCCAAATGAAGATACAATCCTGGAATTATCAGATACAGAATATAAAAAACTAATTTACAGAATCCTTAAAGATATCACAAATGAAATTAGGATAAATGCAGAAAAAGCCAAGGAACACACTGATAAAACTGTTGAAGAACTCAAAAAGATTATTCAAGAACATAGTGGAAAAATTAATAAGTTGCAAGAATCCATAGAGAGACAGCATGTAGAAATCCAGAAGATTAACAATAAAATTACAGAATTACACAACGCCATAGAAAGTCAGAGGAGCAGACTCGAGCAATTAGAATGTAGACTGGGACTTCTGGAGGACCAGGGAATCAACACCAACATAGCTGGAAAAAAATCAGATAAAAGAATTAAAAAAAATGAAGAAACCCTAAGAATCATGTGAGACTCTATCAAGAAGGATAACTTGCGTGTGATTGGAGTCCCAGAACAGGGAGGGGGGACAGAAAACACAGAGAAAATAGTTGAAGAACTCCTGACAGAAAACTTCCCTGACATCATGAAAGACGAAAGGATATCTATCCAATATGCTCATCGAACCCCATTTAAGATAGATCCAAAAAGAAAAACACCAAGACATATTATCATCAAACTAGCCAAAACCAAAGGCAAACAGAAAATTTTAAAAGCAGCCAGGGAGAAAAGAAAGGTCTCCTTCAAGGGAGAATCAATAAGAATAAGTTCAGACTACTCAGCAGAAACCATGCAGGCAAGGAGGGAATGGGACGACGTATACAGAGCACTGAACGAGAAAAACTGCCAGCCAAGGATCATATATCCAGCAAAACTCTCTCTGAAATATGAAGGAGAAATTAAGATATTTACAGATAAACACAAGTTTAGAGAATTTGCAAAAACTAAAACAAGACTGCAAGAAATGCTAAAGGAGATTGTTTGGTCTGATGACCAATAATATCAGGTACCAGCACAATACAAGGTCACAAAACAGAACGTCCTGATATCAACGCAACCCAAATAGGGAAAGCACAAAAACAAACAAATTAAGATTAATTCTAAAAAATAAATAAATACACAAAATAATACACATAACAGGGAATCATGGAAATCAATAGATAAACGATCACAATAATCAAAAGTGGGAATAAATATAGGAGGCATTGAACTGCCAGATGGAGAGTGATGCAAGGCGATATAGAAGGATTCAAGATAGGTTTTTACTTAGAAAAATAGGGGTAAATAATAAGGTAACCACAAAAAGGAATATCAATTCCATAACTCAAGAAAAAAGCCAAGAAAAACGTAACGACTCAACAAACACAAAGTTAAACATTATGAAAATGAGGATCTCACAATTTAATAAGAAAAACGTCTCAATACAAAAAAGTACATGGAAAAATGAAATGGCCAACAACACATATGAAAAGGCATCAAAATTACAGCACTAAAAACTTATTTATCTATAATTACGCTGAATGTAAATGGACTAAATGCACAAATACAGAGACAGAGAGTCATGGACTGGATACAGAAACACGATCCATCATATGCTGCCTACAAGAGACACACCTTAGACTGAGAGACACAAACAAACTCAAACTCAAAGGATGGAAAAAAATACACCAAGCAAACAAGAAGCAAAAAAGAAGAGGAGTAGCAATATTAATTTCTGACAAAATAGACTTTAGACTTAAATCCACCACAAAGGATAAAGAAGAACACTACATAATGATAAAAGGAACAATTGATCAGGAAGACATAACCATATTAAATATTTATGCACCCAATGACAGGGCTGCAAGATACATAAATCAAATTTTAACAGAATTGAAAAGTGAGATAGACACCTCCACATTTATAGTAGAGGACTTCAACACACCACTTTCGGAGAAGGACAGGACATCCAGTAAGAAGCTCAACAGAGACACGGAAGACCTACTTACAACAATCAACCAACTTGACCTCATTGACTTATACAGAACTCTCCACCCAACTGCTGCAAAATATACTTTTTTTCTAGTGCACATGGAACATTCTCTAGAAGAGACCACATATTAGGTCATAAAACAAATCTTTGCACAATCCAAAACATCGAAATATTACAAAGCATCTTCTCAGACCACAAGGCAATGAAACTAGAAATCAATAACAGAAAAACTAGGGAAAAGAAATCAAATACTTGGAAAATGAACAATACCCTCCTGAAAAAAGACTGGGTTATAGAAGACATCAAGGAGGGAATAAGGAAATTCTTAGAAAGCAACGAGAATGAAAATACTTCCTATCAAAACCTCTGGGACACAGCAAAAGCAGTGCTCAGAGGCCAATTTATATCAATAAATGCACACATAACAAAAAGAAGAAAGAGCCAAAATCAGAGAACTGTCCCTACAACTTGAACAAATAGAAACTGAGCAACAAAAGAATCCATCAGGCACCAGAAGAAAACAAAGAATAAAAATTAGAGCTGAACTAAATGAATTAGAGAACAGAAAAACAATTGAAAGAATTAACAAAGCCAAAAGCTGGTTCTTTGAAAAAATTAACAAAATTGATAAACCATTGGCTAGACTGACTAAAGAAAAACAGGAAAGGAAACAAATAACCCGAATAAGAAACGAGAAGGACCACATCACAACAGAACCAAATGAAATTAAAAGAATCATTTCAGATTACTATGAAAAATTGTACTCTAACAAATTTGAAAACCTAGAAGAAATGGATAAATTCTTGGAACAATACTACCTACCTAAACTAACACATTCAGAAGTAGAACAACTAAATAGACCCATAACAAAAAAAGAGAGTGAAACGGTAATCAAAAAACTTCCAACAAAAAAAAGTCCTGGCCCAGACGGCTTCACTGCAGAGTTCTACCAACCTTCAGAGAAGACTTAACACCATTACTATTGAAGGTATTTCAAAGCATAGAAAAAGACGGAATACTACCCAACTCATTCTATGAAGCTACCATCTCCCTGATACCAAAACCAGGTAAAGACATTACATAAAAGAAAATTTTAGACCTATATCCCTCATGAACATAGATGCAAAAATCCTCAACAAAATTCTAGCCAATAGAATCCAACAACACATCAAAAAAATAATTCACCCTGGTCAAGTGGGATTTATACCAGGTATGGAAGGCTGGTTTAATATCAGAAAAACCATTAATGTAATCCATCACATAAATAAAACAAAAGATAAAAACCACATGATCTTATCAATTGATGCAGAAAAGGCATTTGACAAAGTTCAACACCCATTTATGATAAAAACTCTTACCAAAATAGGAATTGAAGGAAAATTCCTCAACATAATAAAGGGCATCTATGCAAAGCCAACAGCCAATATCACTCTAAATGGAGAGAACCTGAAAGCATTTCCCTTGAGAACGGGAACCAGACAAGGGTGTCCTTTATCACCGCTCTTATTCAACATCATACTTGAAGTCCTAGCCAGGGCAATTAGGCTAGACAAAGAAATAAAGTGTATCCAGATTGGTAAGGAGGAAGTAAAGCTATCACTATTTGCAGATGACATGATCGTATACATGGAAAACCCTAAGGAATCCTCCAGAAAACTACTGAAACTAATAGAAGAGTTTGGCAGAGTCTCAGGTTATAAAATAAACATACAAAAATCACTTGGATTCCTCTACATCAACAAAAAGAACACCGAAGAGGAAATAACCAAATCAATACCATTCACAGTAGCCCCCAAGAAGATAAAATACTTAGCAATAAATCTTACCAAGCATGTAAAAGACCTATACAAAGAAACCTATAAAACTCTGCTACAAGAAATTCAAAAGGACATACTTAAGTGGAAAAACATACCCTGCTCATGGATCAGAAGACTTAACATAGTAAAAATGTCTATTCTACCAAAAGCCATCTATACATATAACGCACTTCCAATCCAAATACCAATGTCATATTTTAAGGGGATAGAGAAACAAATCACTAATTTCATATGGAAGGGAAAGAACCCCCGGATAAGCAAAGCATTACTGAAAAAGAAGAAGAAAGTGGGAGGCCTCACTCTACCTGATTTCAGAGCCTATTATACAGCCACAGTAGTCAAAACAGCCTGGTACTGGTACAACAACAGGCACATAGACCAATGGAACAGAATTGAGAACCCAGATATAAATCCATCCACGTATGAGCAGCTGATATTTGACAAAGGACCAGTGTCAGTCAATTGGGGAAATGATAGTCTTTTTAACAAATGGTGCTGGCATAACTGGATATCCATTTGCAAAAGAATGAAACAGGACCCATACCTCACACCATGCACAAAAACTAACTCCAAGTGGATCAAAGACCTAAACATAAAGACTAAAACGATAAAGATCATGGAAGAAAAAATAGGATCAACCCTCGGAGCCCTAATACAGGGCATAAACAGAATACAAAACATTACCAAAAATGATGAAGAGAAACCAGATAACTGGGAGCTCCTAAAAATCAAACACCTATGCTCATGTAAAGACTTCACCAAAACAGTGAAGAGACCACCTACAGATTGGGAAAGAATATTCAGCTATGACATCTCAGACCAGCGCCTGATCTCTAAAATCTACATGATTCTGTCAAAACTCAACCACAAAAAGACAAACAACCCAATCAAGAAGTGGGCAAAGGATATGAACACACATTTCACTAAAGAAGATATTCAGGCAGCTAACAGATACATGAGAAAATGCTCCCGATCATTAGCCATTAGAGAAATGAAAATTAAAACTACGATGAGATTCCATCTCACACCGACAAGGCTGGCATTAATCCAAAAAACACAAAATAATAAATGTTGGAGAGGCTGCGGAGAGATTGGAACTCTCATACACTGCTGGTGGGATTGTAAAATGGTACAACCACTTTGGAAATCCATCTGGCGTTATCTTAAACAGTTAGAAATAGAACTACCATACAACCCAGAAATCCCACTCCTCGGAATATACCCTAGAGCAACAAGAGCCTTCACACAAACAGATATATGCACACCCATGTTTATTGCAGCTCTGTTTACAATAGCAAAAAGCTGGAAGCAACCAAGATGTCCGTCAATGGATGAATGGGTAAATACATTGTGGTATATTCACACAATGGAATACTACGCATCGATAAAGAACAGTGACGAATCTGTGAAACATTTCATAACATGGAGGAACCCGGAAGGCATTATCCTGAGTGAAATAAGTCAGAGGCAAAAGGACAAATATTGTATAAGACCACTATTATAAGATCTTGAGAAATAGTATAAACTGAGAAAAACACATACTTCTGTGGTTACGGGGGGGGGGAGGGAGGGAGGGAGGGAGAGGGTTTTTTACTGATTAATTAGTAGATAAGAACTGCTTTAGGTGAAGGGAAGGACAACACTCAATACATGGAAGGTCAGCTCAATTGGACTGGACCAAAAGCAAAGAAGTTTCCGGGATAAAATGAATGCTCCAAAGGTCAGCGGAGCAAGGGCGGGGGTTTTGGGATCATGGTTTAAGGGGACTTCTAAGTCAATTGGCAAAATAATTCTATTATGAAAACATTCTGCATCCCACTTTGAAGTGTGGTGTCTGGGGTCTTAAATGCCAACAAGCGGCCATCTAAGATGCATCAATTGGTCTCAATCCACCTGGAGCACAGGCGAATGAAGAACACCAAGGTCACACGACAACTAAGAGCCTAAGAGACAGAAAGGCCCCCATGAACCAGAGACCTACATCATCCTGAGACCAGAAGAACTTGTTGGTGCCCGGCCACAATCGACAACTGCCCTGACAGGGAGTGCAACAGAGAACCCCTGAGGGAGCAGGAGATCAGTGGGATGCACACCCCAAATTCTCATAAAAAGACCATACTTAATGGGCTGACTGAGACTAGAGGAATCCCGGCGGTCATGGTCCCCAAACCTTCTGTTGACACAGGACAGGAACCATCCCCGAAGACAACTCATCAGACATGAAAGGGACTGGACAGTGGGTAGGAGAGAGATGCTGATGAAGAGTGAGCTAATTATATCAAGTGGTCACTTGAGACTGTGTTGGCATCTCCTGTCTGGAGGGGGGAATGGAAAGATAGAGAGAGTTGGAAGCGGGCAAAATTGTCACGAAAGGAGAGACTGGAAGAGCTGACTCATTAGGGGGAGAGCAAGTGGGAGCACGGAGTAAGGTGTATATAAACTTATATGTGACATTCTGACTTGATTTGTAAACGTTCACTTGAAGCTCAATTAAAGTTAATAATAATAAAAAAAAAAAAGTCCAAAGAATCAACACCATCACAAAAACTTCTGAAACTAAAAAGTGATTACAGCAAGGTTGCAGAATAGAAAAGTCAATTGCTTACCTATATACCAGCAATGAATGGTTGGAATTTGAAATGAAAAGCATTTACACTAGTGATCCCAGCACAAAAAAAAAAAAAAAGAAAGTAGTATTTAGGAATACATTTAACAAAATTTGTACAACAGATACATGAGGAAATCTACAAAACTCTGATGAAAGAAGTCAAAGATGTAAATAAAATGGAGCAATATTCCATATCCGTAAATTGGAACTCAATATTGTTAAGATTATACTTTTTCCCAAATTGATCTATAGATTCAATTCAATTCCTATCAAAAGCCCAGGACATTATTTATGTGAAGACTGACAAACTGATTCTAACGTTTATATGGAAAGGCAAAAGACCCAGCATAGTCAAAACAATACTGAAAAAGAGCAAAATGATAAAACTGGCACTATCTAACGTCAAGATTTACTATAAAGCTACAATAAACAATATGTGGTATTGACAAAAGAATAGACAAGGAGGTCAGGGTACAAGAAGAGAGAGCTTAGAAAAATACTTGTGTATGTAAATATATGTATATATACACACACACATAATATAATATATATGAAAGTTGGACTTCACTAAAATGAAAAAAAAAAAAAAACTTCTGCTCTCTGAAAATCACTGTTAAGAGAATGAAAAGACAAGCCACACATTGGGGGAAAATAGTTGCAAAACACGTATCCAGTCAAAAAACTTGTATCGAAAATATACAAAGATCTTAAAATTCAACAATTCAAAAACAAACAACCCAATTAAAAAAAAAAAGGCAGAAGATCTGAATGGACACCATGCCAAAGAATATACAGACGACATATAAATGTATAAAAAAAATTCTTAACATCATATGCCATCAAGAAATTGAAAACGAAGGCAGCAATGGGCTAACCTAGACGACATATAATGGCTAAAATTATAACCCCTGATGACAGCAAGATGTTGACCATGTGGAGCAAGAGAAACTTTCATTCATTGCTGAAGCAAGTGAAGAATTCATTTGCTGCTTTTGAATAAAGTTTGATAGTTTCTTTCAAAGCTAAATATAGTCATACCATACAATCCAGCAATCATAGTTCCAGGTATTTACCCAAATGATTCAAAAACACCTAAGCACGCAAGAACTTGTAAAAAATGTTTTTTGTAACTTTATTCATAGTTTCCCCAAAATGGAAGCACCCAAGATGTTTTCTCAAAAGGTCAATGGATAAACAAACTGTGGTAAATGTATACAATGCAATATTATTCAGTGATAATAAAGAATGGGGCATGAAGCCACAAAAGAAAATGGAGAAACCTGAACCGCATATTGCTAAGTGAAAGAAACCAGTCTGAAAAAGCTACATACTGTATGATTCCAATGATATGACAATCTGGAAAAAGCAAAACTATAGAGAGAATGGAAAGATGATCGATTGGCAGGGGTTTAGGAGGAAAGGATAAGGGATGATTAGGTGGAGCACAGGAAATTTTCAGGGCAGTGAAACTATTCTGTATGATCCTGTAAAGGTGGATGTATGACTTTATGCATTTGTCAAAACACATAGGACTGAACAAGCAGGGAATCCTAATTTCAAAGTGAGTTTAGTTAACAATAGTATCTCAGTAATGGTTCATCAATTGTAACAAAGCTACCATGCTAATTCAAGATATTAATAATAGAGGAAACTGTTAATAGGAGACAATGGGGTGAAATGGGGACTCTGTGTTATCTGCTCAATTTTTTATACTCCAGTCTTTTTTGAGCAGGGTATTGTTCAGTTTCCAAGTGTTTGATTTCTTTTCCTTGCTTTTTCTGTTATTGATTTCCACTTTTATGGCCTTATGGTCAGAGAAGATGCTTTGTAGTATTTCAATGTTTTGGATTCTGCTAAGGCTTGCTTTATGACCTAATATGTGGTCTATTCTAGAGAATGTTCCATGTGCACTAGAAAAGAAAGAATACTTGGTTGCTGTTGGATGGAGTGTTCTGTATATGTCTATGAGGTCAAGTTGGTTGATTGTGGCATTTACATCTTCTGTGTCTTTATTGACCTTCTTTCTGTCCTTCACCGAAAGTGGTGTGTTGAAGTCTCCTACTATTATTGTGGAGCTGTCTATCTCACTTTTCAATGCTGATAGAGTTCGTTTTATGTATCTTGCAGCTCTGTCATTTGGTGCATAAATATTTAATATGGTTGTATCTTCTTGGTATATAATCATTATATAGTGTCCTTCCTTATCCTTTATGATGGATTTAACTTTAAAGTTTATTTGTCAGAAATTAATATTGCCACTCCTGCTCTTTTTTGATTGTTGTTTGCTTGATATATATTTTTCCATCCTTTGAGTTTTAGTTTGTGTCTCTAAGTCTAAGGTGTGCCTCTTGTAGGCAGCATATAGACGGATTGTATTTTTTAATCCATTCTGCCACTCTCTCTTTATTGGTGCATTTAGTCCATTTACATTCAGCATAATTATGGATAGGTATGAATTTAGTGCTATCATTTTGATGTCTTTTTTGTGTGTTGTTGACAGTTACTTTTTCCCACTTAATTTTATGTGCAGAGTAGATTATATATTGTCCTTTCCTCATATTTGTTGTTGCTGATTTTGTTTCTGCTGAGTCTCTATTTTTCCCTTGTATTTTATTTTGATGAGTAGGATAGTTTGTCTCTTTTGTGGTTACCTTATTATTTGCCCCTATTTTTCTGAATCTTAAGCTAACTGCTATTTTTTGTATCACTGTGTCTTCCTCTCCATATGGAAGGTGAATGATTACATTTCTTAGTCCCTCTTTATTATTTTAATGTTGTTTTCTTTTATATAATAACATCGCTGTTACCCTGTTTTGAGCTTTTTTATTATTATGATTGCTTTGTTTTTTTGCATTTCCCTGTCTGGGTTGATTTCTGGTTGCTCTGCCCAGTGTTCTAGTCTCAGGTTGATATCTTATATTATTAATTTTCTAAGCAAAGAACTCCCTTTAGTATTTCTTGCAGTTTTGGCTTGGTTTTTACAAATTCCCTAAATTTCTGTTTATCTGGAAATGTCTTAATTTCACCTTCATATTTAAGAGACAGTTTTGCTGGATATATGATTCTTGGATGGCAAGTTTTTTTAAATAAGTCATCCCACTACCTTCTTGCCTTCATGGTTTCTGCCAAGTAATCCAAGCTTATTCTTATCGGCTCTCCTTTGTAGGTGACTTTTCATTTATCCCTCGCTGCTCTTAAAATTCTCTCTTTATCTTTGGTTTTGGCAAGCTTGATTATAATATATCTTGGTGACTTTCTTTTAATATCTACCTTATGTGGACTTCGATGAGCATCTTGGATAGATAACTTCTCATCTTTCACGATATCAGGGAACTTTTCTGCCAAAAAATCTTCAACAACTCTCTCAGTATTTTCTGTTATCCCTCCCTGTTCTGGTACTCCAATCACTTGTAGGTTATTTCTCTTGATAGAGTCCCACATGATTCTTAAGGGTTCTTCATTTTTTTAATTCTTTTTTCTGACTTTTATTCAAATATATTAGTGCCAAGTGCTTTATCTTCAAGTTCAGAAATTCTAGCTTCTACTTGCTTAATTCTGCTTCTCTGATTTTCTACTGTGTTGTCTACTCCTGTAATTTTATTGTTAATCTTTTGAATTTCTGATTTGTCTGTCTAAGGATTTTTCCAGCTTATTAAATTTTTCATTATGTTTCTGAATAATCTTTCTAATTTCCTCAATTGCTTTATCCGTGTGTTCCTTGGCTTGTTCTGCATATTGCCTCATTTCCTTCCGGATGTCTTGAGGGGTTCTATATATTAATCTTTTGTATTCTGCCTCTGGTAATTCCAGAAATGCACTTTCATCTAGAAGATCCCTAGATTCTTTGTCTTGAGAGCTTGTTGAGGTGATCATGGTCTGTTTCTTTATGTGACTTGATATTGACTGTTGTCTCTGAGCCATCTATAATTTATTGTATTAGTTCATGCTTGCTTACTGTGTCATAGCTTCTTTCTTTGTTTTATTTTGATATGCCCAAATGGGTTTCTTGGGTGAGCTAGCTTGATTATTTTCGCCTTTGGAGATCTGACATCCTGTCCCCAGATGGCTAGAGCTTTTATCAGGTATATCAGTCTAGGAGTCCATTCACTTTTCTTCTTGTATGTATTCAGTTCAGGTTTCCAGGTAGCTGATCATTAAGTGTGTGGTACAGGCTCTGTGCTACAGTCTTAGAGGGGCAGGGGTGATTGGTGTATGTACCGGTATCTGACAGCAGCAGGGCGTCACACTCTGAACAAGGCAGGGGCTGAGAACCGACCTCCGAGTGTCTCTGAGGAAAGCGCATCCCTGTTCCCGAGAGTGTCCAGGTGGGTGGGTTCTGCAGATGGACCATGGGCATCCAATGTTTTTGGTTGTAAGGACTGGGAGGTACCAGTTATCCTTGGACCCGTGTTGCAGGTGGCTGGGTGACCTGAGTGGAGCTACCAGCCCTTAGGCCCCTGATGTGGGTAGGTGAGGACCCTGTTTAATAGGCACAGCAATGTCAAACATCAAACATCCACCTCTCCACTGCACAGCTGAAATGGTTGGAGTCTGCCAACAAGGGCCTATTTCTCCTGAAATAGGCCCACACAGATCCATGCAGAGGGGAAAGGTGCCGAAAGTCCATGGACCATTTATGGCTGGACAGGTGCTGCCTCTGTCCTGAGCTCCCCCAGTTAGTGGAGCTGGCAAATTATCTTTTCCCCAAATTGCAATTTTTTTCCCTTCTCCAAGGTGGGAGGATGGCTGTAGGTGCTCTACAGTGCCTGTTTCAGGCCCAGGGAATTCAGCCACTGAAGCCAGCTTGGGGGTGGGAAGGCACGGTAAAATATACACAAGTACTTATCGTTTGCCGACAGCACCGTTCTTCTCTGGTTCCGGAGGTGTGAGTAGGCTGTGTGGCTGGCTACTTCTCCCTGAGAAAATTGCAGCCGAAGGCTAGTACCAGTCTGCCGCCACCACTCCGGGAATGGTGTCTTAGGGCTCCCTACGATTCAGGTCCGGTAAGTCCTCTCTGCTTCTGAACCATTTCTTCCTCCGCCTGCCCCTCTGTTCATTTTCTAAGCTTGCCTTTGATGCTCAGGGCTCCTAGTTTGTCATAAACACACCTGTTTAACTTGTTTTTTCATCTTTTTTGTAAAGAGGGCTCGCTGGAAGCATCTGCCTATTCCACCATCTTGGCTCTGCCTCTACTCAATTTTTTGTAAACCTAAAACTTTACTAAAATATAAGGTCTATGAATTAAAAACAAAAACCTCTGTTTATATTTTGCCAAATGCAGGCTTAATTTTATGATATTTTGTCGACCTTAACACCTAATGAGTTTTTAATCATGCCAAGATCTTTCCATCAATAGAGTTTAAAATACAATTTTCCTCATTATTTCATCTAGTACTTTAGAGATTTGTTTTGAACTAATTTTTTTTTTGGTTTATTTTTATTTTGTATTTTTACGTATATCTTTAAATTACCTAGGAAGCTGCTTTCTTTGCAGAACTTAACCTGATCTTCCCACATCGGTATCTCTTTGGAGCTTCCCCTCTCTATTTAGAGAATTGCCATGGAAAACTCAGCAACAAAAAGTAACAACATGGGTGATTGTCAAACACCTTTTGCTAAGTGAAACAGCCAGCCTCGAGGAAAAGAAAAACCCAAAAGAGACTATATATTATTTAATTCCATTTATATAACAATTCTGGAAAAGGCAAACTATAGAGATAGAAAACTGGTCAGAGATTGACAGGTCTTATATTCAAGGAAGAGACTGACTACAAATGTGCAGCATGAAGGAATTTTTTGGGGTGACACAACTGTTGTATATGTAGACTGTGACAGTGGTTAAATTACTCCATTACTTTGTAAAAATTCATAGAACTGTACATCAGAAAGTGAATTTTACTGCATATAAATTAAAAAAAAATGCGTAAAAATGTTTAAATATATTTCTTTGAAAATATCAGTAAGTAGCCAAATGGTTTGGAAAACTTGATCAATAGAAGTTCAGAAAAAGCAAATAAAGTAATTATCATTAAAAAGAAGCGGAAAATTTCATCAACATCTTCAAAAATAGCTTACTGGCCCAAATTTATGAATGTGGTCTATCATAGTATGAATAGATAATTATCTAATTGGTTTTGGAGATTCAAAAAGGTAGAGAATTTCAAAACAACTCTTTGTATGTAGAAGAACTGTTGATACAGATCTTGTACTGGAAAAGCCCAGAAGACGTCTCTACTTTTGCAGAGGATATATCTTTCCAAATAGTCTCCACATAGGTGCTTTGATCTTCTTATTTCTAAGACTACATATGATAGGATTCAGGAAGGGGGGCAAAACTGTATATGCTGTAGGAATCACCAAATCTTGAACAGATGAAGTTTTGTCACTTGGTCCCAAGGCAGCAAAGAGCCCTGTGGTGAGGAAGAGCACGGTGACAATTAGCTGTGGGGAGCAGGTGGAGAAGGCTTTTGCTCGACTCTCTACTGAAGGGACCCTGAACACTGTTGAGAAGATCTGGTAATACGAGATGATCATAAGAACGAAGCATCCCGTGACCAAGCATGAGCTCAGTGCCAGAGTCACAAACTCAACAAAGAAAATCTCACAGGAAACGAGGGCCAGCACATGAGGGATGTCACAGAAAAACTGGTGGATTCTGTTGGACCTTGAAATGGCCTCCCAAAACATGTTGCCAGTGTGGACTGCAGCATAAGAAAAACAAATTAGCCAGGCTATGGCTGCCATCTGGTGGCATTTTCCTGCTGTCATCATGGCTCCATATTGGAGGGGTTGGCAAATGGCAACATAGTGGTCATAGGACATGACGGTGAGAAAGGCTAGCTCAGCAGATGCAAAAGCAAAGAAAAAATAGACTTGACCCACGCAGCCAAGATAAGAGATGGAGTTGTGCACCAGTGAGCTGTGGATGGACTTAGGCACGGTGACTGAGATGTAGCACAAATCCAAAAAGGAGAGGTTCTTCAGGAAGAAGTACATGGGTGTGTGAAGACACTGATCGAGAGTAATGACCATCATAAAGAGAAGATTCCCCAATAGTGTTACCAGGTCAATCAACAAAAAAAGCCCAGCATACAATATCTGGACCTCCCATATACCAGAAAATCCTGTGAGCAGGAATTCTGTTACTTTTGTGAGATTGTCCATTTGGCAGGGAAATCTGTGTTCTGATTGTTGAAGAAAAAAAAAACACTCCAATTAAAATGAGATTAAGAAATCAACAAAACATTTTACTAACACAATGTTGTTGAAATCATTTTCAGCTTAATTAAGTTAGGACTCCACTGTATATCTTCTAAACTGCTGAAGCAAATGGGATGGTGGTGAATAGGTTTTATAAGATGGGAGTATTCAGAAAGGGATATTTTGAGGTCTTTTAAAGTTAAATAACTTCAAAGAGTTTCTGACCAGCACTATATATCTACTATGCAGTATTTTTTGAAGTGTGAAGTTAAGAACTTTTTCGTCAATCATCTAGGGTGCTTGATTAAAACATGGAGTATTAAGTTCCAAGACACATCTACTAAATGAGAACTTGTGGAATGAAATCAAGAATTTGCCTTTTATATAAATTTCTGTTTTTTTTTTTTTTTTAATACAAAAGTTTGGAATTATAGCTGGTTACATGTCCTGGCAGCCCCACATAGCTCTCTGCTCAATAACTTTTGTGGTAAGCCACTTTAAAATGTGGACTTACCATTTAGAGCATGGAAAGAATAAGGGTTATGATTTTTAAATTATTTCTGAATTGTTCTGGTTAGCATAAGGGTATTTGTTTTGCATAGCTGCACAAGGCACAGCAATAGTCACGATAACACCACAGCTCTTGTTTAGCACCTTCTCCATGTCACATGCTGTTCTCTGCACTGCGTATAGCTTAACTCATCTAATATTCACAATGGCACTATGAGGTAAGACCTGTTCCTATTATTCCCATTTTAGATAGAAAGAAATTGAGGCATAAGCAAGATGAATTAAATTGTCCAAGGTCACTCAAAATGCACAAGTCTGAGCCGACATTCAAATCACAGCAATTAATCTCCAGGGTCAGTGTTCCCAACCTCTTCATTCTACTAATTTTTTCAATTGGTAGTAATTTTAACCAAAGTAACTTCATGAAAATAAAGGAATATTTTGTATATATTTACTGATGATTGTCATATGTTTGTCTTCAAAAGTAGTGTCTTAATGCTTAAAAACATAGATGCTTGCTTGTCTGCATCAAAGTCTATGTCAATATCCATAAGTAGTATACTGTGTTCTTCTGAATTGCATGTTAGATTCTTTCTACATGACTCCAAAATATTTAAAACAATTTATTTAGTTGTTCCAAATTAGCATCAGCTTCAAATAAACCATTTAAAACCAGCCTACTGATCATCTCTTCTAAATGAGCCTTGTTTTTTGTTTAATTACCTCATCCCAGTAGTGATTACAAACTATAAAGCACATAAGTGCTTTGTGACTAGGCAAATATGAAGTGTTACTATCATTAATTATAAGAAAGGTAGAGCCTCTGATTTTGTAATAAATTTTTGAAGATAATCTTCATGTCAAAGGTTGGAAGAAAATAGTTTGAAATGGTTTGCTGTCATTAAGACAAGTTATTAAAAACAATAGTGTCCCACACAAAGTCATACAAGTAATAAATTTTGTAATGTAAATCACAAAGGATTATTACCCTTCATTAATAATGAATGACAAAAACAAATCAATGCAACATAAAATTATGAGCAAAGTGTATGCACAAGTGGTCTGTAGAACAAGAAAACTAATGACCAGTCACCAATTCAAAAACATGTCCAAACTTATCAGTCATGGAAACACCAGTTAAATCATTAAAAGATGCCATTTTGCACTCACTCATACAGAATGGAACACTCTGCAGTAGTTAAACCAAATGCAATAGTTCTACATATATCAATATGGAAAATCTCAATATGATTTTGAACAACAATAAAAAGAAAACAAGCTGCAAAACATTACCTAGAATGTGTTCCCAATTACATGATATTTAAACATTCAAAAGAACACAGTATACTATTTATGTACACACACATACACAAGAATAGTATAAAACAGTTGTGGTAATGCGTACACATTGCCAGTTAAAGAACTTGGGATGGGGGGAAAGTAATGAGAATAAGGTAAAATAAAAATTTAACACAAACTATCTTTTTTTTATCTCTGAAATACTTTATTGTTTAAAATTGTTACAGCAAACGATAAAATATTTATGTGCTAAAACTAAGTAGTAGTTACAAACAACAGTTTGTTTTATCATTCTTCTGGGAGATTTGGATTTTTTATAATTTTTTGAGTATTATATATGTTACAGTTCCCTGGGTGGTGCAAAGAGTTTGTGCTTGACTACTGACATACAGTGGTTCAAATCCATCTACCAGCACTTCGGAAGAAAGGTCTGGTGATGTGCTTCCATAAAGATTATAGCCAAAAAAATCCTATGGATGTCACCTCTACTCTGAAACACATGGGTCACCACAAGTAGGAATTAACTTGAAGGCAGTGGGTTTTAGGTTTTATGTATTGATGTCAAAGAAGTGATTGGAATTTTTTTGTATAATATAAATTGGTTTCTACGTTTAAATTACCTTTAAAATTCACTGAAGTGAGGATAAACTGGCTTCTTTGGCAGTATGGATCCAATAAGATACTCTGATAATAACAACTATAAGAATTTCAGAAAATATCGAAATTATTAAGATTTCATAAAAGAGCAAATGTGTACCCAGGGGTTTGTTACATTATCTTCTATTACTTTCCACATATTTGTGATATTCACGATAAAAAATTTTAAGCAATGCATAGTAATTTTTAAACCAACTGAAGTTTTATGCTGCCCTTTATTATCTATAGAATTTAGAGAAACAGGTAGTAAAATTCTTGTTTAGTGGGTTTTAACTATAAGGATCCCAACCAAAGAACAGGGACTGGTAGTTCATTCCTAACACCGTGCACAAGGCCCCCCTCCCAAGCTGAATCAAAAAGATTCTATTAACTTGCTTACAATAGACATAAAATTCAGCATAACAGCTACACAGCAGATTCCTCATAATCTATGGCTTAGAGGGTGATAAAAATGAACATATTTCCTCAATACTAATAGCCACACTTTCATGTTTTGAAAGAAAAAAAAAACATTGTACAGTTCATATAAATAGTAAGTTGAAAAGCTATTAGTAAATCAGTAATTTTCTTTTTACTGTAGGCAATTTAGAATTGAGGATATATAATAAAATTTATAGATTTATATATATGTACATATATATAAATCTATAAAATTTATTACCAATATATAATACAAATATATGCTATGTATACACACACACACACCCTCCTAAAAAAAAAAAATTTCCTTAACAGGCAATAAACCACTGGTTGATTATTTATTCAACAAATGTTTGGTATTTACATCTACAAAAAAGCAAAATTTCCCTTCATAAACACACTAACATCACTAAATGCTAGGTACAAATTTTTCATGAACTGTTTTTAACTATAAACTATATTGAATAAAATATGTAATAAAATTATCCTGCTTCTGAGTGCATCTATTTAAATTCCCACTTCATCTGAGGAACAAATGGATTGGACTGTAAATTCTCTTCAGGCCAGGAATAAAATTGGCTTGTGATTTCACACACCTGAATGTAAATCAGCTAAGGTGACCAGGGTGTTGCATAAGTGTGCCTCAGTCACTCCATCTCCTTGCTGAGTGGAGAGCGTTAGGGTCAGAGAGGGACTGACTACACAGTAGGACTTGAGGATATGCAGAGAGAAAGGCAGTAAGGGCGTTCTCATCTCAGCTGGGCATCACTGTGTTCATAAAGACTGCCCAAGGCCAAAGTATCAGGCATACACCTGATTTTTGTGGAGTAAATACATGCTGTAGAGCAGTTGTAGATCGTTCACCATATCCCATCTTTTTTGGGATTACGATGACCTCCAAGAAGGCAACATCTTAGCCAGGGTGTTGCTTCAAAGTGTCACAGGCAGAAAGGAACCTCTGTACTTTTTCTATCACCTAGGGTCATTTTTCTCCCTGATGCCTACATAACTCAAGTATAATTTTACCACAATAAGACTAACTTAACTCCAAATTCACCTCATGCACACACCGAAATGTTTCACTCAAAAGCATGGTAGAATAATTTCATAAAATTAACAAACCAATGTATAGACCTGAGGTCTAATTATGTCCTGACATGGCATAGCTGTTTGAAATTAGGGAAGTTACAAATAAATTTGAATTTGCATTTTTCCCAGGTGTAAATGACACTCAAGGAGACGACTTCTGCTCCCCTACCAGCTCTGACAACATTTAAATATAATCTGCAGAGAAGCCTCCTTAGACCTATCAGTGCAGTGTCTCTGGGTGGTTCTGATCCCTATACAGAGTTGTCCCTCATTCCATTTTTTTAAGGAATGGAGGTCAATGCTAGGGACCAAAACCATACATGTACCCTGAGCAGTTTCCTTTTCCCAACCTGATTAAATAGATAAAAATCCTAGTAAACAGTATATGCTAAATTAGTTTGCTTGTTCCTACAATACATATTTACAATACATAATTATTAAGAGAACAATCAAATTAATTTAAAAACACATCTGTCTTGAAGTGTGTTTTTTTCCACACAAATATCCATTGGTTGAAATGTTTGATTACATATACTTCATCCACATAAATTCAGTTTCCTTAAGGGTTAAAAAAGCTGGGAAGTACATGAATAGTAATACCTTGATGAAAGGACATCTTGCTTCTCAATATGTATGTGGTTTCTGGAATAATGATGAAAAGACAATAATTCTGATTCCCTCTGCTTTCATCAGAA
Organism: Elephas maximus indicus; assembly: GCF_024166365.1. Taxonomy (NCBI): domain Eukaryota; kingdom Metazoa; phylum Chordata; class Mammalia; order Proboscidea; family Elephantidae; genus Elephas; species Elephas maximus. The sequence goes on along the minus strand of NC_064820.1, from coordinate 208,302,532 downwards.
GAAACTGCCCGATTTAATGTGCAAGCACAGGGATGAAGAAAACTAATATACAATTTATCAAGGAGAAAATCTTCTCTGCCAGGTGTCTACAGAGATTGGGCCCTTGGAGTATGGAGTGGATTGGCTTCCAGAGAAAACCCTGGGGGTCACTGGTCTCAATTGGATGCAAACCTTTCTCCAGGTTAAGTGGGATAATACCAGCTGGAAAGAATCCGGAATATGTAATAGATGGCAATAGAATTTAAATTCCATGAGAAAAAAGTTGAACATGAGAGATACATAGATTTTCATTAAGAGAGTGAAGAAAAATCAAGTGAAGAAGAGAAAAATCAAAAGATTTGTAATTTCACATTTTACAAAAAACCTTTGATGATGTTAAAAACTCCAATAAAATCATATGATGAGATGATTCCTTGCTTTACTTCATCATTATGCAATTTCTCTGCCTAGCCACTGTGCCATCTCAAAAACAGATAAGCACATATCCAATTGACTTCACAGTTATATCATCCTATTTTTATATTGAACCCTAATTATCAGAAAATAATATATTAGCTTAATCGACTAAATTATTATGCTCCTCATTACCCCAAAATCTATTGGTCCCATACCAGTAATAGAACAAAAGAATGGCATGGTAATTGAAGTTTTTCAGATCAATGGGGAAGTCAATCATAACTATATGAAATATATATTTTATCACCCCACTTTTCAGGTGAGGAAATGGAGGCAGAAGAGACATTTTATGAAATAATCAGTATCATACAATTAGCAAGTGATAGTGTCAGACCTCAAGCCTAGACCTTCTGGCCTCAGGAAACAGTGAACTGTGTGTCTTCCTACACTAACTATTATCACTATTATAGCACATGGTATTTGATACACCGTCCAAAACAGACGTGTGAAAGTTATAAGCACTATGGACATTGGAAAGAAGAGACTTCAGTGATCCATTGTATGTGAAATTATAGTTTACTTGTTAACAAGACAACTGAAAAACAAACAAACAACAACAACAAAAAAGAATGAATTCAGCCACGTGTCTGGGTACAAATCACTAGAGAGAAATAAACAATGCTTACATGTACAAAAAAATGTTTAGAAGATATATTTACAAGTATCACAATTTCAAGAGAAACAAAATATAAAATGTGTAAGAATTAAATTAACAATAAATGTGCAAAATCATTAAGATGCTAGTGGAGGGGCAAAAGTTGACTTTAAAATATTTGAAAGTCTTAGTATGAGCTAGGATGAGATGGCAGTCTCCAGGACATGTCAATGCTGTGCTAGCTTGAAAAAAAATAATTTGGAAGTTCCTATTTCGATGCCTGGATTTAGTTAAAATAGATTTTTAGAATGGAATTAATTGTTTCTTAAATTCTTATAAAATTTTCTAAGATAGCTGCCTATTTAGTGATGTTTTGAAGATTTCTGTCTGCTCAGGAAAATTGGGATCATGGCAACAGGTTAGGTAGAACTCAATGTCCTGTTCTTAATGGGTATGAGAAAATGAGAGTTCCTGGTGAGGAAAAAGGAGTATAGGTGAGGTAATGTAAGAAAAAAATCAACACTTATTTTTGGAAAACATATAATGATACAAAACTGACAACTATGCTGTCTTCAAGGAGCTTACACCTAGGGAGCCTGTAATTTTATCTCTGGAGGATGGCATGAAGAATTTATATCACCATAATCTTTTCTTTGGTAGTATATTCTTTAGAATTTGTGAGAAAAAATTGGGAAAGTCAAGTGAATTAGATGTTATAACTCTGTAATCAGAGTATAATATAAATTTTGTACTAGAAGCAAAATTAATTAGTATAATATTGGGTTCAAATGTCTCATATGTTATTCCAAATGGAACATCAGTCCTCGCCATAAACGACATTAAAAAAAAAAAGGCTGTAATGGCATTGAATCCCAAACAATAGCTAATATGGTGGGCATAGAAAAAAACAGGGCAGAAAGGAGATTAGAGTTAAAGAGGAAAGATCATTACCAAGTTTTAATCATTTGATTAAACCTGTTGCCATCAAGTCAATTTCGACTCACTGCAACCCTATTACAATACATAATAGAGGTTACAACTTTGGAAGAGGAGAAGGAAATAATACATTTTAAGTGAATACAAAGTATAGTCAAAGGGGTAGTTTTATTAGTAGTAGAATTCAATATTTTTGTAGATACTATATTTATTCCTCATGTCATAGCTAGCATTTATATACATAATTGTGAAAAAAGAAATTTCACATTTCTTCTGCAAATTCTCCAAATCCAGGATTTTCCAGGGGAAGGGTTTCTCTCTGTTGGCTCTCGGGGAAGGTCCTTGTCATCAATCTTCCCTGGCCAAGGAAATTTTCAGGGCAAGGACCCAGAGTAAAAAGGACGCTCTGCTCCCCACACTGCTTTCTTGGTGGTATGAGGTCCCCATGTCTCTGTGCCTGCTTCTCTCTTTTATTTCTGAAGAGACTGGCTTAAAACACAGCCTAATCTTGTAGATAGAGTCCTGCCTTATTAACATAGCTGCCTCCATTCCTGTCTCATTAACATCATAGAGATAGGATTACAACACATAGGAAAACCACAACAGATGACAAAATGGTGGAAAATCACACAGTACTGGGAATCATGGCCTAGCCAAATTGATACACATTTTTAGGGACACAATTCAATCCATAGCAATGGGTATATAGAGTATGACATTAATAGATAAATAGATATACCTCAGATGGAAACAAATATAGGATGAAGAACACCCATTATACAGCTCTGTAGCCATCAGCCACTCTATCATACTTGATGATCTCTCCCCCTCCTGTTTTAAACTTTCAGAATCATTCAGTTTTAGACATATCTGTTCAGTGTTTTGATTTTTCAAGTATTTGTTTTTTTTTAAGAAAGTAGTATTTACTGAGTGCTGGCCACACATGGAGTATGACGGGTGATACAAAAAGATATAGAAATATGATTCTTGAAAGGGGAATGGTAGTTATAGTTGGCCTCTGTGCTCTCAAAATTATTTGTTCATACTTGTGGCTGGCACAATGTGCACAATAAATCTTTGTTGAACAGATGAATGAATGAGTATTATAATCATAAAATAAAATTTTCTAGTTTTTATGTGATTTTCCCTGCTAGACGGTTAACTCTTGGAAGTCAGGGACTATGTTTCACTTATGTTTGCTAACATAACCTAGAACGGTGTTTTGAACAAATTGAGGTGAAAGCAATACACATAGGTTCACACACATGTACTCTACACTTTGTTTTGTTTCCTAAGATTTTTTTCCCCTAGTAGGAAACCAGGTGAAAACTTCAGTTCTTGTTATTGTGTTTTGTTTGCTTTTACTGTGTTAAAATATATGTAACAAAACATTTGCCACTTCAACCATTTTCACTTGTACAACTCAATGACATTAATTATGCTCACCATATTGTGCAACCATCACCATTATCTGTTTCCACATTTTTCATTATCCTTAACGGAACTCATTGCCCCTCACCTAATTGGTTTTTATGAATAAATGTAACCCATAAATTACTATTGATATAAAGGTAAGTTTGTTCTTAGTTATGAAACTCTCATGAATTCTTTATACTTTTGTGACTCGAGTGAGTTATTTTATGTCCCCATTTTATTTTTTAACGTTATTTTTATTTTCCTTGTGTGATAATTTGGATTGAAATGAGGCAAAGTGATAAAGTAAATCACAATAGCCACTGAGAGAATATCAACAGGCTAACGTTCTGACTGAAGTTTTCTGTGTTGGCAAATGGAAAGAGTCCTGCCTGAGACTGACAAACTTGGCTCCCTGAGGGGCCAAGAGGAAAAATATTTCCAGGGTTCTAGCTATAGTCAAAATTAATCAGAATTCTTCTGCAGATGATACTACTCATTCTCTCCTTATATAATTTCTTGCATCTAATCAGCACTGTCTCTGTCCCACTGGGCTCTTTTCTGGGCTCCAAAAAGCCTATTTTTACATTCAATTTCCAACTCATGTTTCTATTTCTTTCTTAACTCCGTAATAATTTCCTGCCACATAAATTGGAAGGGATGCCATAAAGTTTGAATCCCTCATCTTTGGAACAGTGTTGATTGAGGACAGGAGAAGTTTATTAACTTTTGTCACCCTTTTTCACTTGGTCTTACCATTTAGACATCTGACCTAATTTTCATTCCCAAGGATATTTTTCTCCCATATTAGGGAAAGTGATCCTGAGGAAAATTATTAGAAGAATAAAACCTGGGAGAAGTGCTAAAGTTTATAGTCCATCCAAGAGTTGTCTGATTTTTTAATATTACATTCTGATGCTCAACAACTATACCACTCAATAGGTGTAATAAGTTTAAGTTGGAATTTTCATAACACCTTCAAGAGACAGGTGTTGAACATGTAGCCATGGCTGGCTTGAGTGGTAGAAAAAGAAAGAGCAAGACCTTATCCTTACTTAGTCATTGTGTAGCCTGCCTTTATTACATTTTCTTCTGTGTTTGACCATTATATTCAAAGTGTTCCAAGTGTGTTGTTTTGCTATTGTTCTTTGACCTGAGACTTTTTTTTTTTTTGCCTAAGTACTTGGAAGTATAATACCCCTAGGCAAAATGCAAACACATTGTTTTTAAAACTTCATAAGGTCAGGATCAACCCTCTTGTTTACTCATTTCATAGCATTTAATGGTGATTTGATAATGTATTGACATGCGCCTCTTGAAATTTTACTTCCTCTCTTTGTTCATGAGAAATGTTGTAAACAAAATAAATGGCATAAAAATCATATTTATGTACTCATAACTTAATTAAATTTACTTCACAATGACCATGAACCTATTGAACCAGTTATATTTTTCTGAGTGTATGGACCAATTGGGTTAATCCAGTAATGTATCTGCTCAGTGGTAATGCTGACTACTGAGTCTACCAGTTTAACAGGCCATGTGACCTAGGAACCAAAGTGATCAGCTGCTTGCTGGCTGTATAGACAAGTTCTTAGATCAAATTTCCTGTGGCTGAATAGACACAATTTTTTCTTCCTTTAGGAAATGTATGGAATGGTGGTAAGCAATAAAGGAGAATATGGTAAATCACTAAAAGAAAATACTTACTGGAAATATTATGTATAAATTGAGAAAAAGTAGACAAAGAAATGCAATTAGTAGTGTAATCACTAGTTTGATTGGTGACATGATTTCACTTAAATGGTATTTTTTGAGGTAACCGCAGAAAAGGGGGAAAATATGGGGCAGGTAAAGTTCTTTTCTCCATTATGTCCCAGGGTCAAGTGACTTATTGACTGAAAGATAAATACTCCCAGTTCCTAAGAAATCATATCTGTAAAATTGTCTTCCATTCCATCTAGAGGCAGATTGTCAGCTCACATGTCTGTGATGACATTCCAACCCTTGGGATTTTCTGAGCTTTGATTGCAGTAGATTCTCTCAGGAGTGCGTGTATGTATGGTGTGTGTGTGTGTGCGCGCGCGCATGTGTGTTGTGTGTTTAATTATGTAATTTCTGTTTGTATTTACTCTTTTTCCTAAGAGTTGCTTAATGGATATTTCTTAAAATTTTCTTGCGGAAGGACTTTATTTTTTAATATAGCAGTCCTCTAATAAATTCGTAGGATGGTAAGTCAGGAGTGATGTGGGAGAGAAAGGTCAGTGAAAAGTAACTAGGTTTATTATACTCATAGTTACCAGAGACAAGGAGGCACAGCACACCAATACACAAGGCCACAGAGGGGTTTGCAGCTAGGGGAAAGATAACAACAAGCTGGAATTATAGGAAAGGGCTTATGTATGGCAAGCAGGGAGGGGTTAGCTAGGGCGCACAGGCTTCCTGGGAATTGGGCATTTTGAATAATTCTGCAGACTCGGAGGGTATAGGAGATGCCCCTAGTTGTTGGATAACTGGCCTCAGGGGAATTAGGGCAGTGCTACTGGCCTATGAGTGTGAAAACCTGATAAGGGGAATGGTTGGAAAGTGGACTTTATCAGTTGCTCAAAAAGGGAAGCAAACCAGGCTCCAGCCAGGGCCTCAAAACTGTGTCAAGACAGTATTTTAAGAAAATGGTGTTACAAGTAGTAAAATGTTTTGTAAATTGATAAATATTGTGTGTATGTGTGTGTTTGTGTGATGTTTATACTAACATTTGGTGACCCTTATAAGAAATCTTCTTATAATTATGTTTTCCACCTTTGATTAGTGTTTCCATACTCCAATATATTTCTTCAAACACTTTTCCATCTTAGATCTCTGATATATCTTCTTCAACCTCCACAAGGCCATTGTAGGCAACTGGACCAACAGCAGCTCCATCTCTCTGGGGATGCATCCTTCAGGTCTTCCTTGTGGTTTTCTTGGCCTGCACTGATATGGCCTTGCTAACAGTGATGTCCTATGATGACTATGTGGTCATCTGTCTCCCTCTGCACAACAAGAGCATCATGAAGAGGAATGTCAGTATCATGATGGCCACTTCTTCATGGCTCAGTGGTGGGGTTTCTGGAATCCTGCACACAGCAACAACCTTCCCCTTGCCCCTCAGGGTGTCCAATCTGGTGTATCAATTATTCCATGAGATCCTTCAGTTACTCAGAATCTTCTCCTCAGACAAGTAGTTGGCTGAAGTTGGAGCAGTTGCTGTCACCTCCTCGCTGAGATTTTTTTCTCCTTTGTCTCCATTGCTATCTCCTATATTCACATCTTCTCTATATTGATGAAATCCCATCTACTGTGGGTCAGTTCAAAGCCTTCTCCACCAGTATTCCTCACCTGGTGTTTCTGCTTTTTTTTTTTCTTCATGCTGCTCCAGTGGCCTATTTGAAGCCATCTGTAGATGTTTCCTGTGTTTTCAACCTGCTGGTGTCTGTGTTATACACAGTAGTTCTTCCAACCCTGTACTGTGTTATCTAGAGCCTAAAGAACAAGGACATGAAGGCTGCTCTGTAGAAATATATTTAAAGACCATATATTTTACCTCTGTCACTTGTCTAACGAGTTAGAGACAATGAAAGTTAAGTGGTCAAAATGCTTCATTATTTCCCATGCATAACTGTCTTATTCCATGAATCTTTTGTTTATTTTCTTAACACTCTGGTTTTTCTCATAGCTCTCCTTGTCTGTCGTGAAATTACTTCAATTTTCCTCCTTTCTCTGCATTTCTTTGCTGCCTCCAATTTCTCCCAGCTAAGACCAAATAGAAAACAAATATAAGCAGATTGTACAAAATGAGAAAAAACAAACAAAACTTTTTTACTTTGACCTAGATGACTTCATTAATTTATTTATCTACTAAGTATGTATTGATTACTATGTGCTAGGAATCACGAAAGGTATGTAGGATACACGAATGAACAGAACAAAGAAGATCCCTAACCTTGGGGGAGATGCCATTCTAGCAAATGGAGACAGACAATAAAATGTGTTTAATAAATAAATAATAAGGAAAAACACATAACAAAATCTCCAAGACAAAGTGTTTTGGAAGTTCTGGCAATACTGTACTTTTAAAATAATCAGGTCTTCAGATGAGGTGACTTTTGAGTAGAGAACTGAGAGAAGTGAGGAAGTAGCTGTACAAACGTCCGTGAAAAGGGCACTCTGGGCAAAGGCAAAAGTAAGTGCAGAGGTGTTAAGGTCAGATATCCTTGGTCTGTTTGAGAACAGTAAGACAGGAGGAAAATGGCAGATTGATCAAGGGAGGGAGCAGTAGGAAATGGGGTTCAAGAAGAAATGAACAGAGTAGACAGGATTTTTCAGAGCTTTGCAGACCACTGTGAGGCCTCTGAGTGAAATGGGGAGCCTCTGGAGAGTGAGGACCAGAAGATATAAATGTACTGTGTATGTTTAAATGATTACACTGACTGCGGTGTTGGCAATAGTTTGAAAGGCAATAAGGACCTAACAGTCTGAGAGAATGAAATTATCATTAAATGAGTTGGGTGGGAAAAGTTTGTGGGGTGGATGGAGTAAGGAGTCCAGTAATGGAGCATTGAGATGTTTATCACATTCCCAAGTGCAAAAGTCATTTAGTTGGGTAGACATACAAAATTTGAATTCAGAATACAAAATTTGAATTCAGAATGTAGACACATGGAGATTTATAGTTGAGAATCAATGACATAGTGATGGAAGGAAAGCAAAACAAGTATATGTTCACAAAGAGTCTAGAAACAAAAGAGAGCCCTGGGAAGCTCTAGTGTTAAGAAGTTGGAGAGAAGATGATAAACTAACAAAAGAGAAAAAGGAGTAACTATTGAGGAAGAAGGAAAACCAAGGAAGTATAGGATCACCTAAGACAAGAGAAAAACCACATAAGGAGGAGGGGGTGACAAGACATGTCAAATGTTGAAAATTGAGCTCTGGATATAAGAAGGTAAGTGTCATTGTTAATAAGAGTGGTTTTAAGGAAATAGTGGGAGATGACACCTAAAAGAGTGAGGCTTAACGAAGAATGAAAGAAAATGAATTAGGTATAGTGAGCATTGAAAAAGTTCTCTACGTGTTTTGAATAATGGGCACTAAGAAAGTGCATGGCAGGAGTAGGATGAAATGGGATCAAAGGGATTTTTTTAAAAGTTGACATGCATACCATATGCTTTTGTAGGCCGAGTAAAATAGTCCATTCAAAATGGAGGGGAATGGTGATGCAGGAATATGTTGTATACACAGAAAAGTTGGCCTTACCCAGTGGCATGAACAGGGTCTGTCCAATGACAGGCAAAAACATGGAAGATGTGTAAATTCGCAGGTGAGTAGGTGAAAATAGCAAGGTAGGCACTAGGAAATTTTCTTCTGGATACTGTAATATCCTCAATAAAACAGGAAAAAAAAGTCATCGGCTGAGAGTGATGTGCAGAGTGAAGGCATAGTAACACCTAGAAGAGCCATGGAGATATGTAATGGTCATCTAGAAAGAGGGTGAATGACGTTCACTGTTAAATATTTATAGTGAGGGTATTTAGCATAGTCCTGTTTTTCTGCAGTCACATTCAGCAGAAGGTGATCAGACACAAAGGAGGTGGTAGTTAAATAAGTGTGGGGCAGCTAGGTGATTACACTGAAGACAGGGAGGGGAAGTTAGATGAGACTGTACGCAAGATATCATCATAAAATGGATTATGGAATTTCAACTGGATAAAGAGACACGTGAGATCTAAAGAGGACAAGGGACAAAACTCGTAGAAGTGGCATCAAATTCTTGCTACTTTATAAAATTAAAGGTTTATTTCTCACTCGCTGTATATGCTCATTGCAAGTTAGTTGTGGCTCTTTCTCGCATTTTCCCTATGTTAGGAGTCTGTTAGATGGAGTGGATTCTCTCTGGAATATTGTTGGTTGTTTGGTAAAGGGAAGAAAAGAACGTAACAAATCACATGATGATTCTTATGTTTTCTTCTTGGAAAGTCCACGTCTACCGTGCTCACGTTTCGTTAGCCCAAGCACTTCATTGTAGCCATGAGTAGGTTCAGCAGATGGAGAGACATAACTGTATATTTTTTCTTAATATAATGATTCTGTTGTTGCTAGTAAAGGATGAATATATTAGTTTTATTTCTTTTCTTTTTTTTCCTATTAATTTGGATCCTTTGACTTTCCAGAAAATACCAGCTACTTTTGAGAAATTATTCAAATTGAATATTAACTACTTACATGTTTCTCTTATGTGAGATTTCCCTTTCTTTGATATTTAGCACACTTCAATCTATACGTCTTTAGCATAAATATATCACTGGCACTATGAACTCTTCCTTCAGATCCTCCCCTGGATATCTCAGATTAACTCTTTATATCCATCTTACATACAATTTCTCTTTGAAAAGTTTTTTTTATACCAAAGACTGTGGTAGTTCACCTCGCTACTCATTGCAATAGCTGAACTTGTCCTTTTAAAATTAATCAATATTATTCCCATACATCATGTGATTATCAAGTTAATATGTTTATTCATCAGATGGTAAATTCCATAAAAGCAAGTTGTGTTTGTCTGATTGACCACTCATTCAGGGTTTGAAAGATGGCAGATATTCAATAAAACATTTAATAGATTTGTATTTGGAAGCTGAAAAATATTTAATATTTGTCATTTACTGCTTAAAACAAAGACAATAAAACCACTATCACCTTGCACAAACTCATTTATGTGTTATTACTTCGTTCAAATTGTGGAATTCATCTTGTAAATGGGAATCTGATGATCAGCTGAAGTTATACTTTGAATAAAAACCAGTCAATGTAACAAAACTACCCTGTGTTTCCTTCTCTTCTTCCTGTAATGAAGCCATACCTTTCTTCTCTGTTAATGCTCAATTTTCCCTCACTCTGGCACTTTCTGTCATATCTACACTACTCATTTGTGCCTTATTCATTGATTACTCATTGGCTTTGTACCTCTTTGGGTCTATATGACTTACACATAAGAATTTTGACCTCTGAGTTGATGTGTAAGCTGTGGTGTTGTGTCGGTTGTGTGCCATGACTTTGGTAATCTGTGGAGAGTCTCTGATGCTCTAGTTCCTCATATGTTTGATAAAGAGTCCAATCTAGGTAATCTAAATCTAAGGTAACTTCTTGCTGCAAAACTCCATGATTGCCCGTCCTTCCTTTAAGGAAAGCCCCACACATTTGATTATATTATTTGCTGTCTTCACAGAAATGATGAAAATGATGGGTACGTAGTAGTTATGCTGTAAAGATATATCAATTGTGGATTTAAAAATAAATAAATTTCATTTACTTGAGGAAATTAATCGATTCATATTTAGTCCCAGACTAAATAACACCCTGTTTTAAATTCTTACTGAATAAGTATTTTAATTTTCTTGAATATGTTTTCATCCGAAATTTATTTTTCCTTTTTGATTCCAAATGCCATACTTATTGTATGTATTATTCATTATATTTATTAAATAAACAAATTTCAATTTTTTAATTTCCTATTTCAATGTATTTATTGAAATGATTAATAGATGTAGTGCTATTTTATTAAACATGAATATTTAGGCCCAGGTCTATAAGTGTAATTGTATATGTTTTGTTTATTAGAATTTTGTTGTGAATAGTTAGGTCAGTTAGATGGTAAGATTTCTTTTTTATTATTAGGCTCCAGAGAGTGTGATCTCAGGACCATAAATCTCTACTCAAAGTTTTATTGGAAGATTGGGGCCCATAGTCCCTGTGAAGTTAACAGTACAAATAAAAGAGGCCCTAAATCTATATCTTTTATCCCTAGTGGGAGCCCCTGTTCTCCTACATTCCCTGTCAGATCTGCCCATTATTTTAGGTTCAGCCTCTATAGCATATGATCACTTTGTGGGTTGTACCCTCCTGTTCTCCCGAAATGCAGCAATGCAGAAAAATTAAGCTGTGCATCCAAACTCCTGTATATTAAGGCAGCTTTTCCTCCCTTTCCTCCTCAAGTTGCTAGTTTTGATTATCTTGGTCACTTTTTACAATTTAAACTATCCAAGAGTTATAATTTGAATAACGCAAAAATATTACTCATAAAAGATCATCCAAGAAGAGACTGGATCACCCATATTAGGTATTCCAAAAAATATTTTATGTGAATTGTCATGTGTTTTAATTGTTAATCTGAGTGCCCTGCATGCAGCAAAATGTCAAAGTTTTTGTCCATTATTGTGGGAAAGGGCAATTTGGACCAAGTTCTGTATGTGAACTTGCTGATTGATTGCACCTAAAAATTATGCAGGAATTTAAAACATGTTCCTAAGCTTGACCCACCTCTAATCCAGGAGAATCTGTGTTCATGGCGACATAGGTTTATGAAGGATTGAAAATGTAATTACTTCTTCTAAAGCTCATATAATTGGTCTGACTGTTTTTTTTTTTTTTACCTCAGTCAGACCAATTATATGAGCTTTAGAAGAAGTAATTACATTTTCAATCTTTCATAAACCTATGTCATCATGAACACAGATTCTCCTGGATTGGAGGTGGGTCAAGCTTAGGAACATGTTTTAAATTCCTGTATAATTTTTGGGTGCAATCAATCAGCAAGTTCACATACAGAACTTGGTCCAAATTGCCCTTTCCCACAATAATGGACTGAGGTAGCATCATGTCAATAAGTGGTACCACACTTATTCATTATTTTAAAGAGCACACTTAGTAAAACATAAAAATAACAGAAACTAGTATGGTTTTCGGAAACCCTGGTGGCGTAGTGGTTAAGTGCTATGGCTGCTAACCAAAGACTCAGCAGTTCTAATCCGGTAGGTGCTCCTTGGAAACTCTATGGGGCAGTTCTACTCTGTCCTATAGGGTCATTATGAGTTGGAATTGACTCAGTGGCAATGGATTTGGTTAATGGGTATGGTACTTCTAACTTTTTAAGGAAGCACCAAATCATTTCCCAAAGTGGTTGTGCCAATTTGCATTCCCACCATCAGTGCATATGTGTCTCAGTCTCTCCAAAACCTCTCCAACATTTATTATTTTGTATTTTTTTGATTAGTGCCAGCCTTGCTGGGTGGGATGGTATCTCGTTGTAGTTTTGATTTGCATTTCTAAAATGTAGCCAATTTTTTTTTTTTTCCCAGTCTATAAGTTCTCTTTTAACTCTTTTGCTGAAGTCTTTTGAAGAGCATAAGTGTATGATTTTTAGGAGCTCCCATTTACCTAGTTTCTCTTCTTGTGGTTGTGCATCGTTAGTTATGATTTTTAAACTACTTATGCCATGTATCAGGGCTCCTAGAGCTGTCCATAATTTTTCTTCCATCATTTTTCTCATTTTACATTTATATTTAGGTCTTTGATCCATTTTGAGTTAGTTTTTGTACACGGTGTGAGGTATGGTCTTCCTTTTTTTTTTCTTTTTTTGCAGATAGATGTCCAGTTATGCCAGCACCATTTGTTAAAGAGACTGTCTTTTCACCATCTAATGGACTTTAACTGACATCTGCAAACTACGAAGCAGCCATCCAGGTTACACTCCTTGTTTTGTTTTTTTTTTGTTATTTTTTTAATTCTTCCCTAACTTAGATCATTTCCTATTACACACCTTTCTGTTGTCTGGCCATCACCACTTCTTGTCTAGTCATAACTAGACCCATGGGTAGTTGAATAATATTTTGTTTTATTACCATATGTTTTTATATGTCCCAGTTTTTTTTTTCAGTTATTTATTTCTAGTTTCACTCCACTGTGGTCAGAGAAAACACTTTGTATAATTTTCAGTCTTTTTAAATTTATTGAGACTTACTTTATGACCTAACATGTAGGCTATCATGGAAAATGCTCCATGAGCCCTGGACTAGAAGCTACATTGTGCTGTTTTTTAGCGAAGAGTTTTGCATATGTCTGCGAGGTTTAGCTGTTTTATAGTGTCATTCAGGACCTCTGTTTCCTTGTTGATCTTCTCTCCAATATTGAAAGTGCTGTACTGAAATCTCCAACTATTATTGTAGTGCTATCTATTTCTCCCTTCAGTTCTACTTGTTTTTGGTTTATATATTTAGATGCTCCAATGTTGGGTACATAAATATGTTTGTTAAATCTTCTTGATGAACTGATCCTTTTATCACTATATAATGAACATTTTTATCTCTTCTAATAGATTTTGTCTTAGAGTCTATTTTCTCATGTAAAGATTGCCACACCAGCTCTCTTTTGATTATAATTCACATGGAATATTTTTCCCATCTTTTTGCTTTCAACCTACTTGTGTCCTTTGGTCTAAGGTGTGTCTTGAAAACAGCACATAGATGGATCATTTTTTTTTTTAATCCATTCTGCCACTCTTTGACTTTTGTTTGGAGAATTTAGTCTATTTGGAGTTACTGTAATTGCCAATAAGAAAACACTTCTGTCATTTTGTTATTGTGTGTGTGTTTGTGTGTGTCTTAAGCCTTCTTGTCTTTTTTATCTAACACTGCCGGGTATTGTATTCTTGTTTTTTGGTAGTGAGCCATTTTGATTCCCTTCTCCTTTCCATTTGTTTATATTTTTAAAAGATATTTACTGGAGAGGCCAGGCCAGGACGGCGGAATAACCAAATGCTTCTGATGTTCCCTCTTACAACAAAGGCCTGAAAAATCAAGTGAAACGATTATATTTATGACAAGCTAGGAGCCCTGAACATCGAAGGAAAAGATAGAAAACGGACTGACCGGCAGGGTAGAGAAAGACGGTTCAGAAGCAGAGAGGAGTTATTGGACCTGAATGGCTGGAATTCCTCATCACCTTTTTCAGGAGCAGCAGTGGCGGGCTGGTTGTAGCTTTTGGGTGCAGTTTTCACAGGAAGAAGCAGCCAGGTGCACAGCCTACTCACACCTCTGGAACCAGAGAACAATGGTACTCTTGGCAAAAGATAAGTACTTGCGTACATTTTACTCCTCCTCCAAACCCCAAGCCAGCTTCAGTGGCTATTGATTCCCCTGGACCTGAGATAGGCCCATTGGAGCATCCTGAGCTATGTTCCTGGCCTTGCAGAAGGAATAAATTCACAACACAGGGAAAAGATAATTTGCCAGCTCCACTTAGCTGGGATCTCATGACAAAAGTGGCTCCTGTCCAGGCATAAATGGATCATGAACTTTGAATAAGTTTTCCCCCTGCATGGACCTGTGTGGGCCTATTCCAGGACAGTAGACCCTTGCTGGCAGACTGCAACTGTTTAAGCTGTGCGGTGGTGAGGTGGGTGTTTGATATTTGACACCATTTCGCCTATTAAACAGGGTTCTCACCTACCCACATCAGGGGCAGAAGGACTGGTAGCCCCACTCAGGTCACCCAGCAACCCACGACAGAGGTCCAAGGATAACTGGTACCTCCCAGGCTTAACAACTAAAAGCATTGTGTGCCCATGGTCCTTCTGCAGAACCTACCCACCTGTACACTCTAGGAAACAGGAAAGCACTTTCCTCAGAGACACTCGGGGGATGGTCCTCAGCCCTCTGCCTTGTTCAGAGTGTGACCCTGCTGCAACCAGATACCAGTACCTACACCAAACACCTGCCCTCTGAGACTCTAGGACAGAGCCTGTACCACACACTTGATGACCAGCTGACTGGACACCTGAGCTGAATCCACACAAGAAAAGTGAATACACTTCTATTCTATTCTGTTATCTTACCTGATAACAGCTCTAGCCATCTGGGGACAGGACATCAGAGCACCAAAGGTGAAAATAATCAAGCTAGCTCACTCAAGCAACCCACATGGGCATATCAAAAAAAAAAAAAAAAAAAAAAAGCAAGAAAATAGGATACAGTAAGCAAACATAAAATAAACTTATACAATAACTTGTAGATAGCTTGGACACAACAGTCAATACCAAGTCACATAAAGAAACAGACTATGATTGTCTCAACAAGCTCTAAAAACATAGAAACAAGGGATCTTCTGGGTGAAGGTGCCTTCATGGAATTACCAGATGCAGAATACAAAAGATTAACATACAGAAGTCTTTAAGACATCAGGAAGGAGACCAGGCAATATGCAGAACAAGCCAAGGAACACACAGATAAAGCAGTTGAGGAAATTAAAAAGGCTGTTCAAGAACGTAATGAAAAATGTGATAAGCTGCAAGAATCCATAGGAAGAGAACAATCAGAAATTCAGAAGATTAACAATAAAATTACAGAATTACACAACTCAATACAAAGTCAGAGGAACAGAATTGAGCAAGTGGAAGGCAGAATTGGTGACCTTGCAGATGAAGAACTTCGTGCCAATATATTTGAAGAATAGTCAGATAAAAGAATTTAAAAACATGAAGAAACCTAAAGAATCATGTGGAATTCTATCAACAGAAATACCCTATGTGTGTTTGGAGTGGGTTGGGTGTTTGGAGTACCAGAACAGAGAGGGAGAACAAAAAACACAGAGAGAATTGTTGAAGATTTGTTGGCAGAAAACTCCTCTGATATTGTGAAACATGATATCTATCCAGGATGCTCATCAAACTCCATATAAGGTAGATCTTAAAAGAAAGTCACCAAGACATATTATAATCAGATGTGCCAAAACCAAAGATAAAGAGAGAATTTTAAGAGCAGCTGGGGATAAACAAAAAGTCATCTACAAAGGAGAGTCAATAAGACTAAGCTCGCACTACTCAGTAGAAACCATGCAGGCAAGAAGGCAACAGGATGACTTATATAAAGCACTGAAGGAGAGGAATTGCCAGCCAAGAATCATATATTCAACAAAACTGTCTCTCAAATAATAAAGTGTAATTAGGACATATCCAGATAAACAGAAGTTTAGGGAATTCATAAAAGCCAAACCAAAACTACGAGAAATACTAAAGGGAGTTCTTTGGTTAGAAAATCAATAATATCTGGTATCAACGCAAGACTAAAACACTGGACAGAGAAATCAGATGTTAACCCAGACAGGGAATTCACAAAAATAAATCAAGATAAAAAAAAAACACTCAAACAGGGAAACAGAGATGTTATTATGAAAAATAAGGCAACATTAAAATAATAAAGAGGGACTAAGAAAAAGTAGTCATAGATCTTTTATATGGAGAGAAAGACAAGGTGATATAAAGATATAAAAGTTAGATTTAAACTTAGAAAAATAGGGGTAAATATTAAGGTAACCACAAAGGAGACTAACTACCCTACTTATCAAAATAAAAGAGAAGAAAAAACAGAGACACAGCAGAAACAAAATCAGCAACAATGAAAGAGAGGAAAAGACAATATATAAAGATAAACTACTCAGAACAAAAAATTAAGTGGGGAAAAGAAACTGTCAACAATACACAAAAAATGACATCAAAATGACAGCACTAAATGCATACCTATCCATAATTACGCTGAAAGTAAATGGACTAAATGCACCAATAAAGAGACAAAGAGTGGTAGAATGGATTAAAAAACATGATCTGTCTATATGCTGCCTCCAAGAGACACACCTTAGGCTTAGAGACACAAACAAACTAAAACTCGAAGGATGGAAAAAAAATCAAGCAAATGGCAATCAAAAAAGAACAGAAGCGCCAATATTAATTTATGACAAAATAGACTTTAAAGTTAAATCCACCATGAAGTACAACGAAGGACACTATATAATGATTAAAGGGACAATATATCAGGAGGGGAAACCCTGGTGGTAAAGTGGTTAAGTGCTACAGCTGCTAACCAAAAGGCTGGCAGTTCAAATGTGCCAGACGCTCCTTGGAAACTCTATCGGGTAGTTCTACTGTGTCCTGTAGGGTTGCTTTGAGTCGAAATGGACTCGATAGTAGTGGGTTTGTTTTTCTTTTTTATATTCGGAGGATATAACCATATTAAATATTTATGCACACAATGACAGGGCTGCAAGATACATAAAACAAATTCTAACAGCATTGAAAAGTGAGATAGACAGCTCCACAATTATAGTAGGAGACTTTAACACACCACTTTCAGTGAAAGACAGGACATCCAGAAAGAAGCTCAGTAAAGACATGGAAGATCTAAAGGCCAGAATCAACCAACTTGACCTTATAGACATATACAGAACACTCCACCCAACAGTAGCCAAGTATACTTTCTTTTCTAAAGCACATGGACCATACTGTAGAATAGACCACATATTAGGTCATAAAGCAAGCGTTAGCAAAATCAAAAATACTGAAATATTACAAAGCATCTTCTCTGACCATAAGGACATAAAAATAGAAATCAATAACAGAAGAAGCAAGGAAAAGAAATCAAACCCTTGGAACCTGAACAATACCCTTTTAGAAAAAGACTGGGTTATAGAAGACATTAAGGACGGAATACAGAAATTCACAGAATGCAATGAGAATGAAAACACTTCCTATCAGAACCTTTGGGACACAGCTAAAGCAATGCTCAGAGGTAAATTTATATCAATAAATGCACATGTCCAAAAAGAAGAAAGGGCCAAAATCAAAGAATTATCCCTACATCCTGAAGAAATAGAAGGAGAACAACAAAAGGAACCTCAGTCACCAGAAGAAAACAAATAATAAAAAAGAGCAGAACTAAATGAGATAGAAAACATAAAAACAATTGAAAGAGTTAACAAGATCAAAAGCTGGTTCTTTAAAAAATTAACAAAGTTGATAAACCGTTGGCCAAACTGACAAATGAAAAACAGCAGAGGATAGAAATAACCTGAATAAGAAATGAGATGGGTGATATCACAACAGACCCAACTGACATTAAAAGATCATATCAGATTACTATGAAAAATTGTACTCCAACAAATTTGAAAATCAAGAAGAAATGGATGAATTCCTATAAACACACTACCTACCTAAACTAACAAGAACAGAGCTAGAACAACTAAATACACCCATAACAAAGAAGAGATTGAAAAGGTAATCAAAAAAACTCCCAACAAAAAAAACCCTGGCCCGATGGCTTCACTGCAGAGTTCTACCAAACTTTAAGAGAAGAATTAACACCACTATTACTAAAGGTATTTCAGAACATAGAAAAGGAAGGAATACTTCCAAACTCATTCTATGAAGCCAGCATATCCCTGATACCAAAACCAGGTAAAGACACCACAAAAAAAGAAAACTGCAGACTTATATCCCCAGTGAACTTAGTTGCAAAAATCCTCAACAAAATTCTAGCCAACAGAATTCAACAACATATCAAAAAAATAATTCACCATGACCAAGTGGGATTCATACCAGTTATTCAGGGATGCTTCAACATTAGGAAAACAATTAATGTAATCCATCATATAAATAAAACAAAAGACAAGAACCACAGGATTTTATCAATTAATGCAGAAAAGGCATTTGACAAAGTTTAACACCCATTCATGATAAAAACTCTCAGCAAAATAGGAATAGAAGGAAAATTCCTCAACATAATAAAGGGTGTTTATACAAAGCCAACAGCCAACATCTCCCTAAATAGACAGAATTTGAAAGGATTCCCCTTGAGATCGGGAACCTGACAAGGATTCCCTTTATCATCTCTCTTATTCAACATTGTGCTGGAGGTCCTAGCCAGAGCAATTAGGCTAATTAGAGCAATAAAGGGCATCCAGACTGGTAAGGAAGAAGTAAAAGTATCTCTATTTGCAGATGACACGATCTTACACACAGAGAACCCTAAGAAATCCTCAAGAAAACTACTGAAACTAGTAGAAGTATTCAGCAGAGCATCAGGATACAAGATAAACATATAAAAATTAGTTGGATTCCTCTACACCAACAAAAAGAACATCGAAGAGGAAATCACCAAATCAATACCATTTACAGAAGCCCTCAAGAAAATAAAATACTTAGGAATAAATCTTACCAGAGATGTAAAAGACCTATACATAGAAAACTACAAGACACTCCTGGAAGAAATCAAAAGAGACCTACATAAGTGGAAAAACGTACCTTGCTCATGGCTAGGAAGACAACAATCTAAAAAAGTCTACTCTACCAAAAGTGATCTGTAGATACAACGCAATTCCGATCCAAATTCCAACATTTTTTAACGAGATAGAGAAACAGATCACCTACTTCATATAGAATGGAAGAGGCCCCAGATAAGTAAAGCATTACTGAAAAAGAAGAACAAAGTGGGAGGCCTCACTCTATCTGATTTTAGAACCTATTATACTGCCACAGTTATCAAAACAGCCTGTTACTGGTAGAACAACAGATACATAGACCAGTGGAACAGAATTGAGAACCCAGACATAAATCCATCCACATATAAGGAGCTGATATTTGACAAAGGCCCAAAATCAGTTAAATGGGGAAAAGACAGTCTTTTTAACAAATGGTGCTGGCGTAACTGGATATCCACCTGAGAAAAAATGAAACAAGGCCCAAACCTCACACCATGCACAAAAACGAACTCAAAGTGGATCAAAGAACTAAATATAAAACCCAAAATGGTAAAGATCATGGAAGAAAAAATAGGGACAATGTTAGGAGCCCTAATACATGGCATAAACAGTATGTAAAACATTACTAACAATGCAGAAGAGCAACCAGATAACTTCACCAAAAGAGCAAAAAGACCACCTACGGACTGGGAAAACGTTTTCAGCTATAACATCTCCGACCAGCGCTTGATCTCTAAAATCTGCAGGATTCTGCTAAAACTCAACCACAAAAACACAAACAACCCAATTAAAAAATGGGCAAAGGATATGAACAGACATTTCACTAAAGAAGACATTCATGCACCTAACAGATACATGAGGAAATGCTCTCAATCATTAGCCATTAGAGAAATGCAAATCCAAACTACAGTGAGCTTCCAACTCACTCCAGCAAGGTTGGCATTAATCCAAAAAACACAAAATAATCAATGTTGGAGAGGTTGTAGAGAGACTGGAACACTTATACGCTGCTGGTGGGAATGTAAAATGGTACAATCAATTTGGAAATCAATTTGGCACTTCCTTCGAAAGCTAGAAATAAAAATACTGTATGATCCAGCAATCCCTTCCTTGGAATATATCCTAGAGAAATAAGAGCCTTTACACGAACACACCACGCACACCCATGTTCATGACAGCACTGTTTACAATAGCAAAAAGATGGATGCACCCCAGGTGCCCATCAATGGATGAATGGATAAATAAACAATGGTATATTCACACAATGAAATATTACGCATCGGTAAGGAACAATGTTGAATCCGTGAAACATTTCATAACATGGAGGAATCTGGAAGACATTATGTGAGTGAAATCAGTCAATTGCAAAAGGATAAATATTGTATAAGGTCACTATTATAAGAACTGGAGAAACAATTTAAAGACAGAAGAAAATACTCTTTGATGGTTAAGAGAGGGGGAAGAGCAGGAGGGAGGGAGAGGGGAATTCATTAATTAGATAGTAGATAAGTTTCATTTTAGGTGAAAGGAAAGATGATACACAATACAGGAGAGGTCAACACAAATAGGCTAAACCAAAAACAAAGAAGTTTCCTTAATAAACTGAACACTTCAAACGCCAGTGTAGCAGAGGCGGGGGTTTGAGAACCATGGTTTCAGGGGACACCTAAGTCAATTGGCATAATAAAATCTATTAAGAAAACATTCTGCATCCCCCTTTGGAGAGTGGCGTCTGCAGTTTAAATGCTAGCAAGTGGCCATCTAAGATGCATCAGTTGGTCTCAACCCACTTGGAGCAAGGAAGAATGAAGAACACCAAAGTCACAAAATAATTATGAATCTAAGAGACAAAAAGGACCACATAAACCAAAGACTACATCAACCTGAGACCAGCAGAGCTAGATGTTACATGGCCACAACCGATGACTGCCCTGACAGGGAACTCAACACAGAAACCCCAAGGGAGTAGGAGACCAGTGGCATGCAGACCCCAAATTCTCATAAAAAGACCAGACTTAATGGTCAGACTGGGACTGGAGAAACCCTGGAGACCATGGACCCCAGACCGTCTGTTACCCCAGGGTGGGAACCATTCCCAAAGCCAACTCTTCAGATAGACATTGGACTGGAATAGGGGATCGAAAATGAGACCGGTGAAGAACAAGCTTCTTGGATCAAGTCGACACATGCGACTATGTTGGCATCTCCTGTCTAGAGGGGAGATGAGAGGGCAGAGGTGGCGAGAAGCTACCTGAATAGACACAAGGAGAGACAGTGGAGAGAAGTACCGTGCTATCTCATCAGAGGGAGAGCAATTAGGAGTGTATAGCACGGTGTATGTAAATTTTTGTATGAGAGACTGACCTGATTTGTAAACTTGCACTTAAAGCACGATAAAAATTAATTAAAAAAATACATTGATAATTACTGGTGATTGGAACATGAAAGTTGGAAACGAAGAGGAATGACTGGTAGTTGAAAATTACGGCCCTGGTGATAAAAATTTCAGCAGAGATCACATGACTGAGTTTTATAAGACCAATGTCTTATTCATTGCAAATACCTTTTTTCAACAACATAAACAGTGATGATACACATAGACCTTGCCTGGTGGTATACACAGGAATCAAACCTACTACATCTGTGGGAAAAGATGATGGAGAAGCTCATTATCATCAGTCAGAACAAGCCAGGGTTCTACTGGGGAACAGGCCATCAGTTGTTCATATGCCAGTTTAAGTTGAAGGTGAAGAAAATTAAAACAAGTTTGGGAGAGCCAAAGTACAACCTTGAGTCTATCTCACCTGAATTTAGAGACCATCTTGGGAATAGATTTGATGCACTGAACACTAACAACCCAAGACCAGGGAGTTGTGGGATGACATCGAGGACATGTTAAATGAAGAAAACAAAAGGTGATTAAAAAGACAGGAAAGAAAAGAGCAAAACGTATGTCAGAAGAGGTTCTGAAACTTGCTCTTGAATGAAGAGTAGCCAAAGCCAATGGAAGAAATGATGAAGTAAAAGAGCTGAGCAGATGATTTTGAAGGGTGGCTCAACAAGACAAAGTGAAATATTATAAAGAAATACGCAGAGACAGAACAGAGTTAGAAAACAAAAAGCATAGAATTTGCTTGGCATTTTTCGTGCTGAAGAACAGGAGAAAAAAATTCAAACCCCTAGTTGCAGTGTTGAAGGGTTCTGTAGGCAAAATATTGAATAAGGCAGGAAGCATCAAAGGAAGGTGAAATGAATGCACAGTGTCATTGTACCAAAAAGAATTGGTTGATGTTCAGCCATTTCAGGAGGTAGCATCTGATCAATAACCGATGGTATTGATTACCTGTGCTGAAGGCATTGGTGAAAAACAAACCTCCAGAAATTGACAGAATACCATTTGAGGTGCTTCAACAAGCAGATGCGACCCTGGAAATGCTCACTGGTCTATGCCATGAAATTTGGAAGACAGCTACCTGGCAAACTGGAAAAGATCCATATTTGAGCCTATTCCACAGAAAGATGATCCAACAGAATGTGGAAATTATTTAACAATATCATTATTATCACAGGCAAGTAAATTTTGCTGAAGATAATTCAACAATGGTTCCAGCACTCCATCAATGTGGAACTTCCAGAAATCAAGTAGGATTAAGAAGAGAGTGTGAAGCAAGAAATATCATTGGACTTCTGGCCAACACGACACCATAGACAGAAGCACCACACTGTCCCTCCACAGCAAAGACCCAGAAAACTAAGTAAAACAGAGACAAAAGTCATTCCTGGAACCTGAACTGCCAAATGAAGAGATAAAGAACTCAGCCGACCACCGAATGAAATGGTAAACTGACAGAGGACAGAGAGCAAGGAAATATATGTGCTGAAGACCCCACCAGCTAATGCAGCATGGATCAGCCATCTTGAACTCCTGTCAGGGATTGGCAGACAGGGAGCAAGGAAAAATCCCAGCAGGACACAGAGCACCTGGTAACTAGTGGTACGTGCTTTCCCACCCCCCATTCTCTCCCTGCTGCTCTACCTCCAACCTTCCTGGTTGGCTGTGGTGCCTTCTATGCTTCCTGCCAGCTGCAGTTTCTTGGCCAGGAGACAGCTATGTTGGCCTCAGGCTCCTTGGATTCACCCTGCCCATAGGCCCCTGCTTCTTCTTGAAAGGCTGTGAAGCCATGTTCAACTGGACAACCACTCCCCCAGCCCATGACACCACGCTGCTGGAAGCCCTGGGGCTACTTTTTTCCTTGTTTTGGTTTGTTCTGTTTTGTTTTGCTTTGTTTATTTGTTTTATTTTTCTTTTTGCAGCTTGGGAGCCTCTTCTAGCCAGGCTGCACTGCACGGCTAAGGAGCCACTCACCCAATCTGCACAGCCACGTAGGTGGGATCCCTGGGGGCATTTTTTTTCTTTTTTCCCCCCTCCTTTTTTTCTCTGCCTGATCAGACATAACCAAAAAAAAAAAAAAAGCAGGATGAAACACAAAAATGAAGAAAATAATTACTGAATGTCCCAAAGACAGCAGACAATATACAAAAGTGTCAAAAAAAAAAAAAAAAAAATCAGGACAAGATGAGTCCAGTAGTATTCCAAAATAAAACACCAGATGACTTTCCAGTAGAAGTAACATTACTAGAACCACCTGATAGGGAATTCAAATCTCTAATATTCGGGACAATTCAAGAGTTGAAGAAAAAAGCAGACAAAAATGACAAAAAAAATAGACAAATTTATGGGAAAAGCAGACAAATTCATGGAGAATACAGACAAAAAAATGGAATAATACAGGAACAAAACTCAAAAAAAAAATTCACAACTAGAAATGATTCAAAAACAACAATTAGAAATCCAAAAGATAAACAACAAGATTTCAGAAACGGATAGTGTCATAGAATGGCTGAGGAGCAGGTCTGAAATGATGGAAGACAGAATCAGTGAAACTGAAGACAAACACTTGGATACAACTCTGAGGAAAAATAGGAAAAGATGAATGAGAAAAGACCAAAAAAAAAAAAAAAATGAAGAGACCCTGAGAATTATGTGGGATACAATCAAAAGGAAAAATTTGCAAGGGATCAGAGTTCCAGAACAGGGAGGCAAAATGGAAAACACAGAGACAATCACTGAAGAATTGCTGACAGAAAACTTCCCTAATATCATGAATGATGAAAAGCTGACCATCCAATAAGCTTAACAAACTCCATATAGGATAGACCTCAAAAGAAAAACAACAAGGCATATCATAATCTCTAAAACCAAAGACAAAGAAAAAATCCTGATAGCAGCTGAAGAAAAACAAAAAGTCAAATACAGAGGAGAAACAATAAGTCTAAGCACTGATTTTTGGCAGAAACCATGCAGGCAAGAAGGCCATTGTATGACACATATAAAACCTTGAAAGAAAAAATTGCCAACCAAGAATCATATATCCGGCAAAATTTTCATTCAAATATGATGGTGAAATTAGGACATTTCCAGATAAACAGAAATTAAGGGAATATGTAAAATCAAACCAAACTTACAAGAATTATTAAACAGAGTCATTCGGTCTGAGAACATACTACATATTCAAAACCAAAACAATAACAACAGGGAACCAGAGAGGTTAATCTGTAAATGACAACAGCAAAGAACAGTGAAGTAGGGAATAAACAGTGTAGGTATAGGTCTTTCTAATGGAGAGGAGGGCAAAGCAATACCAAGTAATAATAAACTGGTTCAAACCTAAGATGATAAGGGTAAATTTCAAGGTAACCAAAAAGAAAGTTAACAAACCTAGTAATCAAAATAAAGAAGAGAAACATAAAGTCTCAATAAAAACAAAATCTACAAAAACAAAAGAATTGAAAAAGAAATCCACAAACAAAAGGAACTCAGCACAAAGAGTAGGAGGAACAAAGAAAATGTTAGCACTGCAAAAAGAAGCACTGCAGAATGGCAGCTATAAGCTCACACCTATCAATAATTACACTGAATGTAAACAGCCTAAATGCACCCATAAAGAGACACAGAGTGACAGAATGGTTAAAAAACAAACAGGATCCATCAATATGCTGTCTACAAGAGACACACCTTAGAAACAAAGACGTGAATTTATTAAAAACCAAAGGATGGAAAAAAATATATCAAACAAATAACTACCAAAAAAGAGCAGAAGTAACAATGCTAAGATCAGATAGAGTTTAAAACAAAATCCACCATAAAAGACAATGAAGGGCACAATATAATGATTAAAGGGGAGATCCATCATGAAGATTTAACCATAAAAAAAATCTGCACACCAAATGACAATTTCCCAAAATACATAAAACAAACTCTAACAGCACTGAAAACAGAAATTGACAGTTCCACAATAATAGTAGGAGTCTTCAACAGACCACTCTCAGTAAGGGACAGAACATCTAGAAAAAACTCAGCAAATATGTAGAATAGCTAAAGAGCACAATCAGCCAACTTGATCTCATAGACATATATAGAACACTCCACCCAACAGCTGAAAAGTACATGTTCCTTTCCAGTGCACATGGAACCTTCTCCATAATAGTCCACATCTTAGGCCACAGAGCAACCCTCAACAAAAGCGAAAGCATTGAGATAATACAAAGTACCTTCTCTTACCACAATGCCATCAAAGTAGAAATTAACAACAGGAAGAGTAAAGAAGAAAATCGATTACATGGAAACTGAATAACTCCCTGCTTAAAAACCACTGGGTAATAGAAGAAATCAAAGACGGAGTCAAAAAGCTCCTAGAATGAAACGAGAATGAAAACACATCATACCAAAACCTTTGGGACACAGAAAAGGCAGTCTTCAGAGGTTAATTTATAGCACTAGAAGCACACATCAAAAAAGAAAGGGACAAAACCAAATCATTAGTTACACAACTTGAACAAATACACAGAGAATAGCAAAAGAAGCCCACAGCCACCAGAAGAAAGGAAATAATCAAGATCAGAGCAGAAATAAATGAAATAGAGAATAGAAAAACAATAGAAGGAATCAACAAAACCAAAAGTTGGTTCTTGGAAAGGATCAACAAAATTGACAAACCACTGGTCAAACTGACAGAAAAAAAAGGAAAGAATGCAAATAACTAAATAAGGAATGAAATGGGGTACATTAGAACAGACCCAACTGAAATAAAAAGGTTCATAACAGAGTATTATGAAAAACCATACTCCAACAAATTTGAAAACCTAGAGGAAATGGACAAATTTCTAGAGAAACATGTCCTACCCAAACTAACACAAAATGATGTTGAAAATCTGAACAGACCCATAACAAGACAAGAGATTGACAAAGTAATAAAAAAAACTTCCAAAACAAACAAACAAACAAAAAGCCATGGCCCAGATGGCTTCACTGGAGAATTCTACCAAACATTCAGAGAAAAGCTTACACCAGTACTACTCAAGCTATTTCAGAACACAGAAAAGGAAGTGATAGTTTCAAATTCATTCTATGAAGCCAACATAACCCTGATACAAAAACCAGGCAAAGACATCACAAAAAAAAGAAAATTAGAGACCAATTTTTCTCATGAATATAGATGCAAAAATTCTCAACAAAATTCGAGCCAACAGAATTCAGCATTGTATCAAAAAAATAATATACCATGACCAAGTAGGGTTCATAACAGGTATGCAAGGAAGCTTCAACATTAGAAAGTCAATCAACGTAACCCACCACATAAATAAAAGGAAAGAAAAGAATCACATGATCATCTCAATTGACATAGAAAGGCATTTCAGAAAGTCCAACACCCATTCCTGATAAAAACTCTCAGTAAAAGGTGTAGAAGGGAAATTTCTCAACATAATAAAGGGCATCTATGCAAAACCAACGGCCAACATCGTTCTCAACGGAGAGAGGCTGAAAACATTCTCCTTCAGAACAGGAACAAGACAACCCAACCCAAGGATGCCCTTTTTCACCACACCTATTTAACATTGTATTGGAAGTCTTAGCTAGAGCAATAAGGCAAGAAACAAATCAAGGGCATCCAGATTGGTAATGAAGACGTTAAACTGTTCCTATTTGTGGATAAGTTGATACTTAGAAAATCTAAAACATTCCAGGAGAAAACTACTGGAACTAAAAGAAAGATTCAGCAGAGTTGCAGGATACAAGATAAACATAAAAAAATCAGTTGGATTCCTATACATCAATAAAGAGAATGATAAGAAGGAAATCAAGAAAACAATATCATTTACTATATCCTTTAAAAAAATAAAACGCTTGGGAATAAATCTAACCATGGATGTAAAAGATCTATACAAAGAAAACTTCAAAACATTACTGCAAGAAACCAAAAGAGATCTACATAAATGGAAAAACATCCCATGCTCATGGATAGGTAGACTCAACATTGTGAAAACGATAATTCTGCCCAAAGCGATCTACAAATACAATGCAATACCACTCCATATACCAACAACACTCTTTAAAGAGATGGAAAAATTTATCATTAACTTTATATGGAATGGGAAGAATACCCAGATAAGTAAAGCGCTATTGAAGAAGAATACAGTAGGAGGACTTGCACTACCTGACCTCAGAACATACTATACAGCTACAATAGTCAAAACAGCCTGGCACTGGTACAATGACAGATACATTGACCAATGGAATAGAATTGAGAACCCAGATGTAAATCCATCCACCTGTGGTCACCTGATCTTCAACAAGGGCCCAAAATCCATCACATGGGGGAAAAGGCAGTCTTTTTAACAAATGTTGCTGGCAAAACTGGATGTCCATCTGCAAAATATGAAACAGGACCCATACCTCACACCATAAAAAAAAAAAAGCTAACTCAAAGTGGATCAAAAACCTAAATATAAAGCCAAAAACCATGAAGTTCATAGAAAAGAAAATAGGATCAAGAGTAGAGTCCCTAATACATGATATTAACAGGATACAAACCACAACCAACAAAATGCAAGCCCCAGAGAATAAGCTAGATAACTGGGATCTTCTAAAAATTAAACACATGCTTAACTAAAAACTTCACCAAAAGACTAAAAAGAGGACCTACAGACTGGGAAAAAAATTTTGGCTATTAAAAATCAGACAAAGACCTAATCATTAAAATCTACAAGAAAATCCAACACCTCCACAAAAAAAAGACAAATAATCCAATTAAAAAATGGGCAAAGGAAATGAACAGACACTTCACCAAAGAAGACATTCAAGTGGGCAAAAGAAACATGAGGAAATTCTCACCATCTCTAGCCATCAGAGAAATGCAAATCAAAACCACCATGAGATGCCATGTCACCCTGGCATTACTGGCACGAATCAATAAAACAGAATATAACAAATGTTGGAGAGGATGCCAGGAGATTGGAACTCCTATGTACTGCTGATGGGACTGCAAAATGATACAAACTTTTTGGAAAATGATATCGTGTTTCTTTTGAAAGCTAGAAATAGAAATACTATTTGATCCTGCAATCCCACTCCTAGGAATATAACCTAGAGAAATGAGTCGTCACACGAATAGATATATGTACACCCATGTTCAATGCAGCATTGTTCACAGTAGCAAAACGATGGAAACAACCTAGATGCCCGTCAACAGACAAATGAATACACAAACTGTGGTACATACACACAATGGAGTATTACGCAAGACTAAAGAATAATGATGAATCTGGGAAGCATCTCATAATATGGATGCATCTGGAGGACATTATGCTGAGTGAAATAAGTCAATCACAAAAGGACAAATACTGTATGAGACCACTACTGTAAAAACTCATGAAAAGTTTTACATACAAAAAGTAACAATATTTGATGGTTATGAGTGAGGGGAGGGGTGGGGGTGGAAAAACACTTAATAGACAATAGATAAGTGGTAACTTTGGTGAAGGATAAAACAGTACACAATACTGGAGAATCCAGCACAACCTGTACAAGGCATGTCCATGATAGCTCCATAGACACACGGCCCTGAGGGACCAAATTGCTGGCTGAGGGCTATGGGGACCATGGTCTCAGGGAACATCTAGCTCAATTGGCATACAGAATTTATAAAGAATATGTTTTAAGTTTTTTTTTTTTTTTTTTTTTTATGTTCTACATTCTATTTTGGTGTGTAGTGCCTGCGGTCTTAAAAGCCTGTGAGTTGCCACCTAGGATACTCCACTGCTCTCACCCCTTCGGGAGCAAGGAAGAATACTAAAGGCATAGGGAAAGATTAGTCCAAAGAGCTAATGGGCCACATATACCACTGCCTCCACCAGACTGAGCCCAGTACAACTAGATGGTGTCCGGCTACCATGACTGACTACTCTGACGGAAATCTGACCCTCCACTAGAGGGTCCTAGACAGAGCTGGAGAAAAATGTAGAAAAAAATTCCAACTCTAAAAGAAAGACCAGACTTGCTGGCCTGACAGAGACTGGAGAAACCCTGAGAGTATGGCCCCCAGACACTCTTCCAGCTCAGTAATGAGGCCACTCCTGAGGTTCACCCTTTGGCCAAAGATTGAACAGTCCCAAGGAACAAAACAAGACTAAAGGGGTGCACCAGCCCTGGGGCAGGGACTGGAAGGTAGGAGGGAACAGTACAGCTGGTAATAGGGAACCCAGGGTTGAGAAGGGAGAGTGTTGACATGTTGTGGGATTGTTAACCAGTGTCACACAACAATGCATGTACTGTCAGATGAGAAACTAGTTTGTCCTGTTAACCTTCATCTAAAGTTCAATTGAAAAAAAAAGAAATATCATTGATATCAGGTGGATCTTGACTAAAAGCAGAGACTACCAGAAAGTTGTTTACCTGTGTTTTATTGACCATGTAAAGGCATTCAACTGTGTAGATCATAATAAATTATGGATAATATTGTGGAGAATGGGAATTCCAGAACACTTAATTGTGCTTGAGAGGAACCTGTACATAGGCCAAGATGCATTCTTTCAAACAGAACAAGGGGATACTGCATGGTTCAAAATCAGGGAAAGTGTATGTCAGGGTTGTATCCTTTCATCATACTTATTCGATTTGTGTGCTGAGCAAATAATCTGAGAAGCTGGACTACATCAAGAAAAATACAGTACCAGGTTTGGAGGAAGACTCAGTAACAGCTTGTGATATGCAGATAACACATTTTGTTTGCTGGAAGGGAAGAGAACTTGAATCACTTACTGATGAAATTCAAAACTACAGCCTTCAATGTGAATTGCACCTCAACAAAAGAATACAACAATTCTCACAACTGATCCAATAAGCAACATCATGATAAATGGAGAAAATATTAGTTGTCAAGAATTTAATTTTACTTGGATCAAAAATCAACTCCCTTGGAAGTAGCAGTAAAGAAATCAAATGACATATTGCACTAGGTAAATCTGCTGCAAAAGACCTCTTGAAATTTTAAAGAGCAGAGATGTAACATTAAGGAATATGGTACAGTGCACCTAACCCCCATGGTATTTTGAATTGCCTCATACATGTGAAAGCTGGACAATGAATAAAGAAGACCAAAAAAAACTGATGCCATCAAATCATGGTGTTGGTGAAGAATATTGAATATACTATGAATTTCCAGAAAAACAAACAAGTCTGTCTTGGGAGAAGTACAGCCAGAATGCTCCTTAGAAGCAAGGATGGCAAGACTTAATCTTACATACTTTGGACATGTTATAAGGAGGGACCAGTCCTTAGAAAAAGACATCATGCTGGTTAAGTATAAAAAAAAAATGCTCCTTAGAAGCAAGGATGGCAAGACTTAATCTTACATACTTTGGACATGTTATAAGGAGGGACCAGTCCTTAGAAAAAGACATCATGCTGGTTAAGTATAGGGTAAGTGAAATAGAGGTAATCCCTCAACCAAGTGGATTGACATTGTGGCTGTAACAATGGGCTCAGCCATAGCAATGATTGTGAGGATTGCACAGGACAAGGCAGTGTCTTGTTCTGTTGTACATAAGGTCACTTTGAGTCAAAACCAACTCAATGGCATCTAACAACAACTATTCTTGTCCATGTAGTTACCTTTACTGAAGATCTTTTTACACATGGCTTTGAATTTTTTTTTTTTTTTAATTACTTTCTAGTGTGTTTCTCTTCTATTTGAAGCACTCCTTTTAGTATTTTTGTAGGGCCAGTCTGGTAGATATGAACTCTATCATTTTCTGTTTTTTGGGGGATGTTTTAACCTCATCTTCATTCCTGAAGGACAGTTTTGCTGGGTATAGTATTCTTGCTTGACTATTTTTTTTCCCCCACAATTCAAATATATCATTCCATTGCCTTCTGGCCTCCAATTTCTGAGGAGAAATCAGCACTTATTCTTTTTGGGGATCCTTCACGTGTGTCTGTTTGTTTCTGTTTTGGTGCTTTCAGGTTTCTCTCATTATCTTTAGATTTTGAGAGCCTGATTACACATCTAGGTGTATATCTCTTTTGGCTTTATCCTCGTTAGAGTTCTTTGAACTTCTTGGATTTGTAGAATCAAGTCCTTCATCAAGATCAAGAAATTTTCTTTATTTCTTTTAATATTATTTTTGTGCCTCTCTGTCTCTGTCTCATCTCTTCCTGGAATTCCCAGGGTGCATATATTAGGTCTCTATATGATGTTCCATATTTCCATTAAACTGTGCTCAGCAGTTAATATTTAGCCTTTGTAATTTTGTCTATCTTATCCTCTAATTCTCTGATTCTTTGTTCTCCCTGATCAATTCTCTTGTTAAATTCTTCCATTATGCTTCCTATTTCAGTTATTGTCTATTTCAGTTCCATTATTTCTGACTATTTCTTTTTAGAGTGCCTTTCTCACTTTATAAATCCTCATTTTGTTCATACATATTTTTCTCATTTTTTTTAGATCTTTGTTTATGTTTTCCCTTAGTTCTTTGATTATGTTTAACATTGTTGTAATATAGTCTTCCATTATGTTTATTATTTGGGCTTCTGTAAATGCAATTTTACTCCCTTCATCTTCTTCATTTGAATAGGCCCTCATTTCTCTTATGTTTATGTGTCTCGTGATTTTTTTTTGTTGGAGCACTGGAATTTTCAAGGGTGTTTTTCTCCTGCACTAATCTCTTAGGTGGGCAGAGCCTTTAGACCTTGCTTCCTGCATCCTTTTCTTCCCTATTATTTCTCCTTCTCTCTCCCTGTTTTCAAAAGGACTCAAGAGTTCAGTGTTCAACTTACAGTGTCTTGTAAACACACCAGGGAACACGAAGTGATTCACAAAAGAGGCAATTACTCAGGAGAGATTTGCACACTAATCTATCTGTCCACCAGGGGATGCAGTCCTCTCTTCCTCTTCTCTTCTGTTTCTGCAATCAAGTTATCAGTTGGAAAGCCAATGCCCGAGTCGCCTGCAGAGCTGGGTGTTACCCTCAGGTTTTGCCTGAGTCTTCCTTCCCAGCTCTTTGTGTGTCATTTAAATCTGAGCTGACATTCAGAGGAAGCACAGATAGTCTTTCCTCTGTATCAGGAAAAGAAGGGCTGGTAGTCCCCTAACAGATCTCCAAGATATCTGTCTAGTTGATTTCAGAGTCCTAACGATTCTGTGTTGTGTTCTCTATGGAGAAACCTCAATATTATCAGTGAAGACAAAGCCAGGCACTGACTGTGAAACAGATCATCAATTGCTCATGTGCAAGTTCAAGCTGAAGATGAAGAAAATCAAAGCAAGTCCAAGAGTGCTAAAGTACAACATTGAATGCATCCCACCTGAATTTAGAGACCATCTTAAGAATAGATTTGATGCACTGAAAGCTAATGACCAAAGATTAGAAGAGTTGTGGGGTGACATCAAGGGCATCATACATGAAGAATGTAAAATGTCATTAAAAAGACAATAAAGAAAGAAAAGACAAAAATGGATGTCAGAAGATACTGAAAATTCCTCTTGAGTACTGACTTGGTAAGGTGAACAGAAGAAATGGCAATGTAAAAGGGCTGAACAGAAGGTTTCAAAGGGTATCTGGAGAAAGCAAGGTAAAGTATTACAATGAAATGTGCAAGGACATGGAGTTAGAAAAACAAAAGAGAAGAACACTATCAGCATTTCTCAAGCTGAAAAAACTGAAGAGAACATTCAAATCTTGAGTTGCAATATTGAAAGATTCTATGGGCAAAAAATTGAATGACACAGGAAGCATCAAAAGAAAATGAAAGGAATACAAAGATTCACTGTCCCAAAAATAATTGGTTGCTGTTCCAACATTTTAGAAGGTAGCATATGATCAAGAACTGGTGCTACTGAAGGAGAAAGTACAAGCAGCACTAAAGGCAATGGCAAGAAACAAGACTTCAGGAGCTGATAGAACCAGTTGAGATACTTCAACAAAAAGATAAAACACTGGAAGAGTTTACTTGCGTATGCTACAATGTTTGGAAGACATCTACCTGCCAACCAACTGAAAGGGATCCATATTTGTGTCCATACCAAAGGTGATAATGCAGAATGCAAAGATTATCAATCACCATTATTAATATCACAAACTGGCAACATTTTGCTGAAGATAACTGAGTAACAGTTGCAGCCATACATTGATAGGGAATTGCCAGAAGTTGAAGGAAGATTCAGAAAAGGACAAGGAACACGGGACACCAGTACACTTGGGTTGAAAGTAGAGAATACAGAAAAGTGTTCACCTGTGTTTTATTGACTATGTGTAAGTATTGAACTGTGCTGACCATAACAAAGTATGGATAACATTGCAATGAATGGGAATTCCAGAACACTTAATTATGCTCATGTGATATCTGTACATGGATCTCTTGTTCAGACAGAAAAAGTGGATAATGCATGCTTTTAAATTGGAAAAGGTGTGCAGCAGAATTGTATCTTATTTATTCAATCCATATGCTGAACAAATAATCTCAGAAACTGGACTATGCAAAGAATAATATGATGTCAGGATTGAACGAAGACTCATTAACAACCTGAGATATGCAGATGATACAGTCCTGTTTTCCAAATTATTGTTTTTTTTTAATCTCTTAACTTTTCTTGTTTTATTTTCTTCAGGAATTTTTAAGCTTTTTTTCCAAGTCCTTAACCATTTTAATCTGCTTCTTTATTCTTACATGATTTTCCTTTTTTATTTAATATCTGAATTTGTAGACTCAATACCGTTCTCTTTTAGTTTTGCATTTACTCCTTTGACGTCTCATGAATAGTATTTGTATTTCACAGAAACATAGTCTTTTATTGCATTTTAATTTTGAGGAAAATGACTTTTCACAATTTTTGTAGATATCACGATGTAGCTTTTTTAGTACATTTTTGAACAATTTCTTGTCATTTTTCATTATTTCTTTTTACTTTATTACTGTGTTAAAATATACATAAATATTTGCCAATTTGACAATTTTTACATGCGTATTCAGTGACATTGATTATATTTTTCACCTTGTGCAATTGCTGTCATTTTCTGAATTACTCCACCACCATTAACATAAATTCTGTGCCCTTTATGCAAAAACTTCCCTTTTCTCCCTTCCTCCCTGGTAACCACTCATAAACTTTGGTTTCTATTCATCAATCTCATATAAGTGAGACATTACAGCATTTGTCCTTTTGCAACTGACTTATTTAACTCAGGATGATTCATCCTTGTATTGACATGTATCAGAACTTTATGTCTTTTGGGTATGTATCCAGGGTTGGGTCGCTATGAATCAAAATCAACTTGATGGCAACAGGTTCTTTTTTTTTTTTTTTACCTAGGATTGGGATTGCTGGGTCATATAGGAGCTCTATGCTCAGGTTTTTGAGGAACCACCAAACTATTTTCATTAGCAGCTAAACCATTTTACATTCCCATCAGCAATGGATGAAGGTACCAATTTCTCCACATCCTTGCCAACACTTAATATTTTGCCATTTTATTTTTATCAGAGCTGTTCTAGTTGGAGTTGACTAGTATTCCATTGTGGTTTTGATTTGCATCTCCCTAAAGGCTAATTTCATTTGAATATCCTCTCGGATGAAATATCTGTTCAAATTCTTTGCCCACTTTTTCTTTAGGCTGTCTTTTTTTTTTTTTTTTTGGTCAAATTGTGTAATTTTTTTTTAAATAATTTTGGATATTAAACCCTTACCAGATACATGGTTTCCAAAAACTTTCTCCCAATCTGTAGGTGTCTCTTCACTTTGTTTATAAAGTTCTTTGATGAAGAAAAGCATTTAATTTTTATGAGATCTCATTTATCTGTTTTGTCTTTTGCTGCTTATGCTTTTGGTGTCACATTTGATAGCTGATTGTTAAAAACTAAGTCTCATAACATTACCCCTATGTTTTCTTCTACGAATTTTGTGGTTTTAGTTCTCACATTTTCCTGGGTCCATTTTGAATTGGTTTTTGTATGATGCAAGGCATAAATTCTGCTACATTATTTGCATGTGAAAATCCAATTTTTACAGCAGTATTTTATTTTTATTTTTTACTGGCAAGAGAGTATTTTATTTTTTAAATTTTGTTGTGGTTTTGGTGAGAATTTATTGAGCAAGTTAGTTTCTTATTAAAAATTTATACACAAATTGTTCTGTGACATTGGTTGCAATTTCCGCAAGGTGTCTTCAGGCTTCCTTTCCACCCCAGGCTTCCTGTATCTGTTCATCCAGTTTTCCTGTGTCTTACTGCCTTCTTGTCTTTGCTTAAGGCAGGTGTTGATCATTTGGTCTCCCATGTTTGATTGAGCTAATAAGCACATTCCTCACATGTGTTATTGTTTGTTTTATAGGTCTTTCTAATCTTTGGCTGAAAGGCAGACTTTGGGAGTGGATTCAGTTTTGAGTTGGCAGGGTGTCCTGTGGCCATAGTCTAGGGGGTTCCCCCAATCTCTGTTAGACCAGTAAGTCTGATTTTTTTTTTTTTTTTTTTTTGAATTTGATATTTGTTCTACCTTTCTTGTCCTGTTTCTGTCCAGGAACCTCTATTGTCATCCCTGTCAGAGCGGTCTCTGATGGTAGCCAGGTACAATCTAGTTCTGGGCTCAGGCTAGTGGAGGCTGTGGTTCATGTGGTCCATTAGTCCTTTGGACTAATATTTTATCCGTGTCTTTGGTTTACTTCATTCTCATTTGCTCCAAATGGGATGTGACCAATAAACGTATCTTAGATGGCCACTTGCAAGCTTTTAAGACCCTAGACACTACTCCTTACCAAAGTAGGATGTAGAACATTTTCTTTATGAACTACGTTATGACTTTTGAGCTAGATGTCCCGCCAGGTCATGGTCCCCAGGCCTCATTCCCAGTAACTCAGTCCCTAAAAGTGTTTGGATGTGTCTAGGAAGCTTCTATGACTTTGCCTTGGTCAAGTTGTCCTGACTTCCCCTAAATTGTGTGTTGTCTTTCCCTTCACCAAAGTTAACACTTTCTACTATTTAGTTTGTGAAGTCTCCTCCCCCTCCCTCCCCACCCTCAAAACCATCAAAGAATGTTTTTTTCTGTGTTTAAACCTTTTTTTGAGTTCTTATAATAGTGATCTCAAGGAATATTTGTCCTTTTGTGACTGAGTAATTTCACTCAGCATAATGCTCTTCAGCTTCATCCATGTTGTGAGATGTTTCACAAATTCATCATTGTTCTTTAGGGTTGTGTCGTGTTCCATTGTGTGTATGTACCATAGATTGTTTATCCATTCATCTGTTGATGGGGACTTAGGTTGTTTTCATCTTTTTGTTTTTGTGAATAATGCTGCAGTGAATATGGGTGTGCATATGTCTATTCCTGTGACGGCTTTTATTTTTCTAGGATATATTGCTAGGAGGAGGCTTGCTGAATTCTATGGTATTTCTATATCTAGCTTTTTAAGGAGGTGTCATATATTTTTCCAAAGTGATTGTACCATTTTATATTCCTACCAGCGGTACATAAGAGTTCCAATCTCCCCACAACCTCCCCAAAATTCATTATTTTCTGTTCTTTTCATTAGTGCCAGAAATGACCAGGTGAGATGGTATCTCATTGTAGTTTTGATTTGCATTTTTCTAAAGGCTAAAGATTGCAAGTGTTTCCTCATATGTCTGTTAACTGCTTGAATGTCTTCTTTGTTGAGGTGTCTACTCATATCCTTTGCCCATTTTTAATTGGATTGTCTTTTTGTTGTTGAGGTGTTGAAGTATTCTACAGATTTTGGAGATTATGCCTTTGTCAGATATGTCATAGCCAAAAAACTTTTTCCCAGTCTGTAGGTTGTCTTTTACTCTTTTGGTGAAAGTCTTTTGATGAGCATAAGCGTTTAATTTCTAGGAGCTCCCAGTTAGTTTCTCTTCTGGTGTTTGTGCATTGTTAGTTATGGTTTGTAGTGTATTTATGCTATGTATTGGGACCCATAGCATTGTCCCTACTTTTTCTTTCATAATTTTATCCCTTTGGTTTTATTTTTAGGTCTTTGATCCATTTTGAGTTAGTTTTTGTGTATGGTGTGAGGTATGGGTCCTGTTTTATTTTTTTACAAATGGACATCAAATTTGGCCTGGACTTTAAGGACTTTGGTCCTTTGTCAAAGATCAGCTGACCATAGGTGGATATATTTATATCTGAGTTCTCGATTCTCACAGCAGCATTTATTAAAGAGACTCTTCTTTCCCCATTTAATGCACTTAGCACCCTTTGTCGAAAATCAGTTGACAATAGATGTATGGATTTCTTTCTGTGCCCTCAATTCTATTACATTGGTAGATATTTCTATCATTATGCAAGTGCCAGGCTATTTTGATTATTGTAGCTGTATAGTATGTTTTGAAATTAGGAAATGTGAATTGCACTTTATCAAGATTGTTTTGACTATTTGAGCTCCCTCGCCCTTTGATGTAAATTTAAGAGCTGGCTTGTCCATTTCTGCAAAGAAGGCTGTTGGAATTTTGGTTGGGATTGCAATTAATTATAGTTTGCACTGAGTAGTATTGACATCTAAACCATTAAGCGTTCCAATTCAAGAACACAGAATATCCTTCTATTTATTTAGGTCTTCTTTATTTTTGTAATGTTTTATAGTTTTCAGTGTGCAAGTCTTTGACCTTGTTTGTTAAATTTATCCCTAAGTACTTTAGTCTTTTAGATGCTATTCAAATGGTATTATTTCCTTAATTTCCTTTTTAGCTAACTCCTTTCTAGTGTATAGAAAAAGGGCTGATTTTTCTGTTGACCTTTTACCCTTCCACTTTGCTAAATTTATTTATTAACTCTAACAGTTTTCTTGTGTGTTGTT
The DNA here is from genome assembly GCF_024166365.1 of Elephas maximus indicus. Classification (NCBI taxonomy): domain Eukaryota; kingdom Metazoa; phylum Chordata; class Mammalia; order Proboscidea; family Elephantidae; genus Elephas; species Elephas maximus. The sequence continues at coordinate 208,264,042 of NC_064820.1, read as the reverse complement.
TGGGGTTTACTATGTCTGTAGTCACATTATCTGCAGAGAAGGATAGTTTTACTTCCTCCTTCCTGATTTGCATTCCTTTTATTAATTTTTTTTTTTTGACTTGCTGAATTTCTGTGGCTAGAATTTCTAGTACAATGTTTAATTGTATTGGTGAATTGGACATCCTTGTCTTTTTCCTGATCTTACAGGGAAGCTCTCCATCTTTCTCTGTTGAATATGATTTTAGGAATGGGATTTTTATAAATGCCATTTGTTTTACTGAGAAATTTCTCTACTGTTTCTATCTTGTTGAGTGTTTTTAGCAAGAAAGAGTGTTTTTTTTCAGATGGCTTTTGTAAACCTATTTATATGATCACGTAGTTCTTTTTTTGTGTTCTGTTAATGTGTTTTACGTTGATTGATTTTCTAATATTGAATCACCGTTGCATTGCTGGAATAAATTCCGTATGATCATAGTGTATAATCCTTTTAATGTGCCTTCAGAATTGGTTTGCTAGTATTTTGTAGGACTTTTGCATCTATATTCGTAAGGGATGTTGGTCTGTAATTTTCTTGTGGTGACTTTGGCGTTGATTTCAGGGTTAGGAAGAGTTCTCTCCTCTTCTACTGTTTTAGAAAAGTTTAAGTAGGATTGGAGTCACTTCTAGAAATATTTTGCAGATTCCCCAGGGAAGCCAGTCTGGCTCAGGATTTTCTTTGCTGGGAGGTTTTTGATCACTGATTCAATCTCTTCACTTACTGTATGTGTGTTCAGAGCCTCTCTTTCTTCATGAGTCAATGTAGGGGGTTTATGGGTTTCTAATACTTTGTATATTCCCTGTAAGTTATATAATTCATTGGCTTGTAACTGTTCGTAATATCCCCTTACAATCTTTTTTTTTTCTTTTCTATATGTTCTGTTGTAAACTCCCCACTTTCATCTCTAATTTTAGGTATTTGAATCTTTTCTCTCTTTTTCTTGGTCAGTCTAAATAAAAGTTTGTCCATTTTATTGATCTTTTCAAAAAAAAAAACAAACTTCTCTTGATACTCCCTATTCTTTTCCTGTTCTCTATTTCATTTATTTCTGCTTTATCTTTGTTATTTCCTTTCTTCTTGCAGCTCTAGGCTGTTTTGTCTTCTTTTTCTATTTCCTCAAATTGTAGAGTTAAGCTCTTGTTTTGGGATTTTTCTTCTTTTTAAGTGTAGACATTGATCGCTATAAATGTCCCTCTGAATACTGCCTTCACTGCATCCCATAGGTTTTGGTATGTTATGTTTTCATTTTCATTCTACCCTAACTACTTTTTGATTTTTCTCCTGATGTCTTCCTTGACCCATTCACTGTTTAGAAGTATATCGTTTAGATTTAACATATTTGTGTGTTTTCTAGTTTTCTGCCTGTTAGTAATTTCTAGTTACATTTTATAATGGAAAGATACTTTGTATGTTTTCAATCTATTTACATTTATTGAGACTTTCTTTGAGTCCTAGGGCATAGTCTATACTGGAGAATGATCCATGTGTACTCCAGAAAAGTACATATTGTGCAGTTGTTGAGTTGTAGGGTTGAGTATTCTATACATGTGTGTTAGGTCTGGTTGGTTAATAGCAATGTTTAATATTCTATTGTCTCCAACTATTATTGTAGATCTGTTTATTTCTCCCTTCAGTTCTGTTAGTGTTTGCGCAATAGATTTTGGGGCTCGGAGATTAGCACATAATTGTTATATCTTCTTGACAAATTGACTTTTTAACATTATATAGTGTCTTTCTTTGTCTCTTTTAATAGATTTTGGCTTAAAGTCTATATTCTATGATATTTAAATTGCCATGCCAGCTCTGTGTTGATTACTATATGCATGGAATATTTTTTTCCATTCTTTCACTCTCAACCATTTTGTATCTTTTTGCCTATTGTGTGTCTCTTGTAGACTGTGTATAGGTGGTTCATATATATGTGTGTATATATATATATACACACATATATATACATATATACATCCATTCTGCCACTGTCTGCCTTTTTATTGGGGCATTTAAACCGTTTATATTCACTTCATGGTAATTACCAATAAAGAAGGTTAGACTTCTGCCTTTTTGTTATATATATTGTGCTTCTTATGCCTTCTTTGTCCCTCTTTTTCTCCAGTGTCACCTTCTTTTGTATACAGTAGATTTTTTTTTCCTTTTCTTTTTTTTTGTACTGAGGCTTTTTGTTTCCTATATCCTTTCCTTCTGTGTGTACTTTTTATTTACCTTTTTTGGGGTTACCCTGAGGATGACACTTAACTTGTTGTCTTTATAACAACCTAGATTGTATTGACACCAGCTTAAATCCAATACCATACAAAACTCTAGATCTATGCAGACAACCCTTTTATTATATTGTTTTCATCAATTACACCTTTATATCTCACGTGTCTTGTAATCTAAATTTAAGCTTACTATCATGCATTTGTTATTATAAAGCGGGAAATACATACCAGCTCTATTTATCAACCAAAAATACTTCAAATATGGTCATTATGCTTGTTAAGAAATCAACTGTAATGGAGGTTTTTTTTTTTTCTTTTGTAAGAACCATTTCAAGTTACTTTCTAACGTCCTTTCCTCGGGAAGGACTCTCATTAACGCTCTAGTAGGGCTGTTCTATTAGTAACCAATTTTCTTAGCTTTTGTTTATCTGGGAATGTCTTAATTTCACTCTCAGTTTTCAGTGACAGCATTGCTGGATACAGTGTTCTTGGTTGACAGTGCTTTTTTTTTTCCATCAATTTAAATATGTCATTCCACTGCTTTCTTGTCTGTGTGGTTTCTGAGGATAAACGAGCACTTAATCTTTTTGATTCCCTCCTTGTAGGTGATAGAAACCCTGGAGGCACGGCAGTTAACTGCTCAGCTGTTAACCTAAAGGTGAACCCACCAGCTGTTCTGCAGGAGAAAAATGTGGCAGTCTGCTTCTGTAAAAGACTACCCATAAAAAAAAAAAAAAATTACCATTGAGTTGATTCTGACTCATAGTGACCCTAAAGGATAGAGTAGAACTGCCCCATAGAGTTTCCAAGGAGCACTTGGGAAGTTCAAACTGCCAACCTTTTGGTTAGCAGCCTTAGCACTTAACCATTACGCCTCTGGAAACTGTACAGATTAGGGCCTTGGAAACCCTATGGGGCAGCTCTACTTTGTCCTATATGGTCAGCATGAGTTGTAATCAACTTGCTGACAATGCTTTTTTTGTTTGTTTGTTTTGTACATGATACTTTGCTTTTTCATAATGCTTTCAAAATTCTCTCTTTGTCCTTGGTTTTCAAGAGGTTGATTATAATGTTTCTTAGAGTGGCTCTTCTTGGATTTATTCTACTTGGAGTTTGTTGAGTTTCTTGGATGGTAAATTTATATCTTTCATCATATTTGGTAAGTTTTAGGTCATTATTTCTTCGGATATTCCTTCTGCCTCTTTCTCTTTTCTCCTTTTGGGACGCAAATAATATGTATATTAGCCTACTTGATAGTGTCCCACAGATCTCTTAGGCTTTGCTCACTTTTCTTGTTTTTTTTCTTTTTCTTTTTGCTCCTCAGACTAATCTCAATTGCTTTATTTTCAATTTGTTAACTTTTTTTTCTGCCAATTCAAGTATTTAAGTCTGCTGGTTAGTCCTTTAAGTGAACTTTTCATTTTTGTTATTATACTTTTCAGCTCCATTCTGGTTCTTTTTAAAATAATTTTTGTCTCTTTATTGAAATTACCGATTTGTCCTTGAAGCATTCTTCTGATTTCATTTAATTCTTTCCATGTTTTCCTTTAACTCTTCGAGCAGTTTCTGTCCCCCTCTTTTGGTCTTTTGCATGGACCATCTTTTTCTGCCTACTTATACATTCTGTGATTGTTTGAACCAAGATATTTAGCTATTAATCTTGGAAACTCTGGAGATTAGATTATTCTCCTTCTCTAAGGTTTGCTGTTCTTTCTCTTTAATATTGTTGTTATTTATTTCATGTTAATTTTTTTTATTAACTTTTGTTGAGCTTCAAGTGAACGTTTACAAATCAAGTCAGACTGTCACATATAAGTTCATATACACCTTACTCCATACTCCCACTTGCTCTCCCCCTAATGAGTCAGCCCTTCCAGTCTCTCCTTTCGTGACAATTTTGCCAGCTTCCAACTCTCTCTATCCTCCCATCCCCACTCCAGACAGGAGATGCCAACACAGTCTCAAGTGTCCACCTGATATAATTAGCTCACTCTTCATCACCATCTCTCTCCCACCCACTGTCCAGTCCCTTTCATGTCTGATGAATTGTCTTTGGGGATGGTTCCTGTCCTGTGCCAACAGAAGGTTTGGGGACCATGACCGCCAGGATTCCTCTAGTCTCAGTCAGACCATTAAGTATGGTCTTTTTATGAGAATTTGGGGTCTGTATCCCACTGATCTCCTGCTCCCTCAGGGGTTCTCTGTTGTGCTCCCTGTCAGGGCAGTCATCGATTGTGGCCGGGCACCAACTAGTTCTTCTGGTCTCAGGATGATGTAGGTCTCTGGTTCATGGGGCCCTTTCTGTCTCTTGGGCTCTTATTTGTCGTGTGACCTTGGTGTTCTTCATTCTCCTTTGCTCCAGGTGGGTTGAGACCAATTGATGCATCTTAGATGGCTGTTTGCTAGCATTTAAGACCCCAGATGCCACTCTTCAAAGTGGGATGCAGAATATTTTCATACTAGAATTATTTTGCCAATTGACTTAGAAGTCCCCTTAAACCATGGTCCCCAAACCCCCGCCCTTGCTCCGCTGACCTTTGAAGCATTCATTTTATCCTGGAAACTTCTTTGCTTTTGGTCCAGTCCAATTGAGCTGACCTTCCATGTATTGAGTATTGCCTTTCCCTTCACCTAAAGCACTTCTTATCTACTAATTAATCAATAAAAAACCCTCTTCCACCCTCCCTCCCTCCCCCCCCTCGTAACCACAAAAGTATGTGTTCTTCTCAGTTTATACTATTTCTCAAGATCTTATAATAGTGGTCTTATACAATATTTGTCGTTTTGCCTCTGACTAATTTCGCTCAGCATAATGCCTTCCAGGTTCCTCCATGTTATGAAATGTTTCACAGATTCGTCACTGTTCTTTATCAATGCGTAGTATTGCATTGTGTGAATATACCACAATTTATTAAACCATTCATCCATTGATGGACACCTCGGTTGCTTTCAGGTTTTTGCTATTGTAAACAGAGCTGCAATAAACACGGGTGTGCATATATCTGTTTGTGTGAAGGCTCTTGTATCTCTAGGGTGTATTCCGAGGAGTGGGATTTCTGGGTTGTATGGTAGTTCTATTTCTAACTGTTTAAGATAACGCCAGATAGATTTCCAAAGTGGTTGTACCATTTGACATTCCCACCAGCAGTGTATAAGAGTTCCTATCTCTCCGCAGCCTCTCCAACATTTATTATTTTGTGTTTTTTGGATTAATGCCAGCCTTGTTGGAGTGAGATGGAATCCCATCGTGGTTTTAATTTGCATTTCTCTAATGGCTAATGATCGAGAGCATTTTCTCATGTATCTGTTAGCTGCCTGAATATCTTCTTTAGTGAAGTGTGTGTTCATATCCCTTGCCCACTTCTTGATTGGGTTGTTTGTCTTTTTGTGGTTGAGTTTTGACAGAATCATAGAGATTTTAGAGATCAGGCGCTGGTCTGAGATGTCATAGCTGAAAATTCTTTCCCAGTCTGTAGGTGGTCTTTTTACTCTTTTGGTGAAGTCTTTAGATGAGCATAGGTGTTTGATTTTTAGGAGCTCCCAATTATCTGGTTTCTCTTCGTCATTTTTGGTAATGTTTTGTATGCTGTTTATGCCTTGTATTAGGGCTCCTAGGGTTGTCCCTATTTTTTCTTCCATGATCTTTATCATTTTAGTCTTTATGTTTAGGTCTTTGATCCACTTGGAGTTAGTTTTTGTGCTTGGTGTGAGTTATGGGTCCTGTTTCATTTTTTTGCAAATGGATATCCAGTTATGCCAGCACCATTTGTTAAAAAGACTATCTTTTCCCCAATTAACTGACACTGGGCCTTTGTCAAATATCAGCTGCTCATACGTGGATGGATTTATATCTGCGTTCTCAATTCTGTTCCATTGGTCTATGTGCCTGTTGTTGTACCAATACCAGGCTGTTTTGACTACTGTGGCTGTATAATAGGTTCTGAAATCAGGTAGAGTGAGGCCTCCCACTTTCTTCTTCTTTTTCAGTAATGCTTTACTTATCCAAGGCTTCTTTCCCTTCCATATGAAGTTGGTGATTTGTTTCTCTATCGACTTAAAAAATGACATTGCAATTTGGATCGGAAGTGCATTGTATGTATAGATGGCTTTTGGTAGAATAGACATTTTTACTATGTTAATTCTTCCTATCCATGAGCAAGGTATGCTTTTCCACTTAAGTATGTCCTTTTTAATTTCTTGTAGTAAAGCTTTGTAGTTTTCTTTGTATAGGTCTTTTACATCTTTGGTAAGATTTATTCCTAAGTATTTTATCTTCTTGGGGGCTACTGTGAATGGTATTGATTTGGTGATTTCTTCTTTGATGTTCTTTTTGTTGATGTAGAGGAATCCAAGTGATTTTTGTATGTTTATTTTATAACCTGAGACTCTGCCAAACTCTTCTATCAGTTTCAGTCGTTTTCTGGTGGATTCGTTGGGGTTTTCTGTGCATAAGATCACGTCATCTGCAAATAGACATAATTTTACTTCCTCTTTGCCAATCCGGATGCCCTTTATTTCTTTGTCTAGCCTAATTGCTCTGGCTAGGACTTCTAGCACAATGTTGAATAAGAGCGGTGATAAAGGGCATCCTTGTCTGGTTCCCGTTCTCAAGGGAAATGCTTTCAGGTTCTTTCCATATAGAGTGATGTTGGCTGTTGGCTTTGCATAGATGCCCTTTATTATGTTGAGGAATTTTCCTTCAATTCCTATTTTGGTGAGAGTTTTTATCATGAATGCGTGTTGGACTTTGTCAAATGCCTTTTCTGCATCAATTGATAAGATCGTGTGGTTTTTGTGGTTTGTTTTATTTATGTGGTGGATTACATTAATGGTTTTTCTAATATTAAACCAGCCTTGCATACCTGGTATAAATCCCACTTGGTCGTGGTGAATTATTTTTTTGATATGTTGTTGAATTCTATTGGCTAGAATTTTGTTGAGGATTTTTGCATCTATGTTCATGAGGGATATAGGTCTGTAATTTTCTTTTTTTGTAATGTCTTTACCTGGTCTTGGTATCAGGGAAATGGTGGCTTCATAGAATGAGTTGGGTAGTATTCCATCATTTTCTATGCTTTGAAATACCTTTAGTAGTAGTGGTGTTAACTCTTCTCTGAAAGTTTGGTAGAACTCTGCAGTGAAGCAGTCCAGGCCAGGGCTTTTTTTTGTTGGGAGTTTTTTGATTACCTTTTCAATCTCTTTTTTTGTTATGGGTCTATTCAGTTGTTCTATTTTGAATGTGTTAGTTTAGGTAGGTAGTGTTTTTCCTGGAATTCATCCATTTCTTCTAGGTTTGCAAATTTGTTAGAGTACAATTTTTCGTAATAATCTGATATGATTCTTTTAATTTGAGTTGGGTCTGTTGTGTTGTGGCCCTTCTCGTTTCTTATTCAGGTTATTTGTTTCCTTTCCTGTATTTCTTTAGTCAGTCTAGCCAATGGTTTATCAATTTTGTTAATTTTTTCAAAGAACCAGCTTTTGGCTTTGTTAATCTTTCAATTGTTTTTCTGTTCTCTAATTCATTTAGTTCAGCTCTAATTTTTATTTTCTTCTGGTGCCTGATGGATTCTTTTGTTGCTGACTTTCTATTTGTTCAATTTGTAGGGACAGTTCTCTGATTTTGGCTCTTTCTTCTTTTTGTATGTGTGCATTTATTGATATAAATTGGCCTCTGAGCACTGCTTTTGCTGTGTCCCAGAGGTTTTGATAGGAAGTATTTTCATTCTCGTTGCATTCTATGAATTTCCTTATTCCCTCCTTGATGTCTTCTATAACCCAGTCTTTTTTCAGGAGGGTATTGTTCATTTTCCAAGTATTTGATTTCTTTTCCCTAGTTTTTCTGTTATTGATTTCTAGTTTTGTTGCCTTGTGGCCTGAGAAGATGCTTTGTAATATTTCGATGTTTTGGATTCCGCAAAGGTTTCTTTTCTGACCTAATATGTGGTCTATTCTAGAGAATGTTCCATGTGGGCTAGAAAAATAGTATATTTTGCAGCAGTTAGGTGGAGAGTTCTGTATAAGTCAATGAGGTCAAGTTGGTTGATTGTTGTAATTAGGTCTTCCGTGTCTCTATTGAGCTTCTTACTAGATGTCCTGTCCTTCTCCGAAAGTGGTGTGTTGAAGTCTCCTACTATAATTGTGGAGGTGTCTATCTCACTTTTCAGTTCTGTTAAAATTTGATTTATGTATCTTGCAGCCCTGTCATTGGGTGCATAAATATTTAATATGGCTATATCTTCCTTGATCAATTGTCCCTTTTATCATTATGTAGTGTCTTTCTTTATCCTTTGTGGTGGCTTTAAGCCTAAAGTCTATTTTGTCAGAAATTAATATTGCTACTCCTCTTCTTTTTTGCTTCTTGTTTGCTTGATATATTTTTTTCCATCCTTTGAGTTTTAGTTTGTTTGTGTCTCTAAGTCTAAGGTGTGTCTCTTGTAGGCAGCATATAGACGGATCGTGTTTCTTTATCCAGTCAGAGACTCTCTGTCTCTTTATTGGTGCATTTAGTCCATTTACATTCAGCATAATTATAGATAAATAAGTGTTTAGTGTTGTCATTTTGATGCCTTTTTATGTGTGTTGTTGACAATTTCATTTTTCCACATACTTTTTTGTGCTGAGACGTTTTTCTTTGTAAATTGTGTGATCCTCATTTCCATAGTGTTTGACTTTATGTTTGTCGAGTCGTTACGTTTTTCTTGGCTTTTATCTTGAGTTATGGAGTTGTTATACCTCTTTGTGGTTACCTTAATATTTACCCCTATTTTTCTAAGTAAAAACCTAACTTGTATTGTCCTATTTCGCCTTGTATCCCTCTCCATATGGCAGTTCTATGCCACCTGTATTTAGTCCCTCTTTTTGATTATTGTGATCTTTTACATATTGACTTCAATGATTCCCTGTTATGAGCATTTTTTTTTTAATTAATCTTGATTTGTTTTTGTGATTTCCCTATTTGAGTTGATATCAGGATGTTCTGTTTTGTGACCTTGTGTTGTGCTGGTATCTGATATTATTGGTTTTCTGACCAAACATTTTCCTTTACTATTTCTTGTAGCTTTGGTTTGGTTTTTGCAAATTCTCTAAGCTTGTGTTTATCTGTAAATATCTTAATTTCGCCTTCATATTTCAGAGAGAATTTTGCTGGATATATGATCCTTGGCTGGCAGTTTTTCTCCTTCAGTGCTCTGGATATGTCATCCCATTGCCTTCTTGCCTGCATGGTTTCTGCTGAGTAGTCTGAACTTATTCTTATTGATTCTGCCTTGAAGGAGACCTTTCTTTTATCCCTGGCTGCTTTTAAAATTTTCTCTTTATCTTTGGTTTTGGCAGATTTGATGATAATATATCTTGGTGTTTTTCTTTTTGGATGAATCTTAAATGTGTTTCGATGAGCATCTTGGATAGATATCCTTTCGTCTTTCATGATGTCAGGGAAGTTTTCTGTCAGCAGATCTTCAACTATTCTCTCTGTGTTTTCTGTCCTCCCTCCCTGTTCTCGGACTGCAATCACACGCAAGTTATCCTTCTTGATAGAGTCCCAAATGATTCTTAGGGTTTCTTCATTTTTTTAAATTTTTTTATCTGATTTTTTTTCAGCTATGTTGGTGTTAATTCCCTGGTCCTCTAGATGTCCCAGTCTGCATTCTAATTCCTCGAGTCTGCTCCTCTGACTTCCTATTGCGTTGTCTAATTCTGTAATTTTATTGTTAACCTTTTGGATTTCTACATGCTGTCTCTCTATGGATTCTTTCAACTTATTAATTTTTCCACTATGTTCTTGAATAGTCTTTTTGAGTTCTTCAACTGTTTTATCAGTGTGTTCCTTGGCTTTTTCTGCAGTTTGCCTTATTTCATTTCTGAGGTCATCCCTGATGTCTTGAAACATTCTGTAAATTAGTTTTTTATATTCTGTATCTGATAATTCCAGGATTGTATCTTCATTTGGGAAAGATTTTGATTGTTTTGTTTGGGGGGTTGTAGAAGCTGTCATGGTCTGCTTCTTTATGTGGTTTGATATTGACTGCTGTCTCTGAGCCATCACTAAGATATAAAAAAAAAAGAGTGGTTTATTCTATAATTGCTCACTGAGTCTTGTTTTGTTTTTTTTCAATATACTTGGATGGGCTACTAGATTGTGCTGTCTTGTTTGTTGTAGCCCTTGACTTACTTATGACGTATTACCAGCTGGTTTGGGCTCTTGCCAGGTATATATGCCTGAGTCTACTCGCTATTCTTGAGTAGAATCTGATGTTGGGTCCTCAAGTGTGTGCTGCACCCTAACACCTATCCACCTCAAGAAGTAGTGGTGATAATTGTGTGCACCAGATTCTATTAGCAGCTGGGGTTCACCCTCCAGGGGGAGCAGGATGCTGACAGGCTTCCCCCAAGTGTCAGTGAGGTAGTTGTGTCTCTATTCCTATAGCACCTTGGTGGGAGGGCACTGTAGCTGTACCTTAGACCCTCAATGCAAGTACCTCTACTGATTGGTAGGTGTCACCCTCCTTAGACCCCTAAGGCAAGAGGCTAGGTGTTCTGGGGGAGCTTCAGCCCTCAGTTCCCTGTTGTGGGTCAGTTAGGGCTCTGTTGAATAAGCAGAGATATCAGACCTGGGAAACTTGTTTTTCCAGAAAATCCGCTAAAAAAAAAAATGCAGTCAGATCCCTATCAGAACTGCCTTTGGATTATAACTGCCACCTTGTTCCCTGTAAGGATGGAAGTCCGAGATTTTGATCATATGTGCTTGGCTGTAGCTGGTTCTGTGTTTTTAGTCCAATTAGGGATGGATTTTTGGTCCCTGGGTTTTTTGTGGTTCCTTCTCTCAGGCCAGAAGAATGGGTTAGGAAAAGACCAAAAAAAAAAAAAAAAAAAAAGGGAAAAGCAAAGCCGCCAAGGAGCCGGAACCGTTCTCCCTCTGGCTCAGGAAATTCCAATGTTAATGAAGCCGCCTGGGAAGGGTGGGGCAGGGTTCAGAGAAATAGGAGAGTAGCACCCCGGAATACAGCCAAAGTTGCTTATCTGCCTTGGAATGACTATTTTATCTGAGATTCTCGAGGGGCGTGTCGCCTATGTGTGCTGGGTGTGTGGAGATTGCCCCCGGGGGTCTGGCCCACTGAAGCTGCAGTCAGATCCTCTGCTGCCAATCCAAAGCCCAGCATCAAGGTTCCCCTGCTGGGACGCTGCATTCCGGGCTCCAAAACCAGTCACTGCCTCCCGGGGACTTCTCGTCCCGCCAGCCGCATAGCCGCACCGCCCCCGCGGACCGGCTGGCCCCCTCCCGGGGTTAGTTCAGGGGAGTAGAGCTGCACCCCATGCTTGCGCCGTAACAGCGCCCAGTCAAAATCCCAGCGCCAAGGTTCCCTGGCTGGGATGCTGCACTCCTGGCTCCAAAGCCAGTCACTGCCTCCCAGGGACTTCTGCCACCAGCTGCGTTGCCACGCTGCCCGCGCGGACTGGCTGGGCCCCCTCCCAGCATCAGTTCAGGGGGTAGGGCTGTGCCCCTTGTTTGCGCCATCACAAGATTTTGTGTTCAGCTCCCCTGGGCCCAGACCTAAGCCCGGGCCAAGGTTACCTGATTGGGATGCTGGCTCCAGGCTCCGAAAACAGTCACTGCTTCCCCGTATTTGTTTGTTCTCCATCTCTAAATCTGTGTTTGTTGTTCAGGGTTCATAGATTGTTATGTATGTGATCGATTCACTTGTTTTTCCGAGTCTTTGTTGCAAGAGGGATCCGAGGTAGAGTCTACCTAGTCTGCCATCTTGACCCCACCTCTCATGTTAATTTTTTATGATTTTAAATTATTAAACGTTTAGTACTCTGCTTCAACACCAAACCCTCTCTCTGAGAGCACCTACTGTTGCCATTTCCCTACTAGTCTCCCTCCCCAGAAGCACCGACTGTCACTATTTTTCCTCTAGGATCCCTGAGTGAGGGTGCTAGCTGTGCTACTTCAGTACCAGACTCTATGACTTATATCAACTGGTGATGCTATACCCCACCAGATACCCATGTTGGGTACACTGACTGTGCTGCTGTGGTCTTGGACTACCCTCCTTCCATGGCTGCTGGCTATACCCCTCTAGTATGCATCCCCATATTTGGGATTACCAGCTGTTGCGAACCACCTACCACTAGTCTAGTCTCTGCCATGCAAGCACTGATGGTGTAACTGTGGCACCAGATTCCCCACTCAGGAGCCCCTGCTGTCTCACATTCACCACAAGTTTCCTCTCCTGAAAACACTGGCCATGCAGCACCAGCCCCAGAGTTCCACTATGGAAGCTACAGCTCGTTCAGTTTCACCATATGTCCTCATTACTCAGGAACTCTGGTCCATTCTGCATTCATCATGCCACTCGATTCCAGACCTAACTGCTGAGGAACTCTGGCCTGAACTGTGTTCACCTTCATGCTCTTTCTTGGGACTCACCACATGGAACTGAACCCACGGTGCCTCCCCATCCCAAAGTTCATCACTCAGAAACTTCAGCCTGCACTGTGTTCACTTTGTGACTCTTTCCCAGGAGTCCTCTTAGTTTTCACGTATGATGTTTGTTGTCTTTCCTATGAGTGCCATGACAAAATACCAAAAAGTGAATGGTTTTAAAAATAGAAATTTATTGTCAACAATTCTGGAAGCTAGGATTTCAAATCAAGGTATTGACTGTGCCAATTCCTTCTGAGGACTTTGAGAGAGGAACTGTTCCATGCATATCTCCTAGCTTCTAGTACATGTCCCTAATCCTTGGCTGCTTATAGATATATACTCACATGATGCCTCCCCCATTGTGTGTGAGTCTGTCTTTTCTCTTCTTTTATATCACACTCAGACCTGTGGGTGGCACAAGCATTTTGCACTCAATTCTAACCTAAAGGTTGGCAATTTAAACCCACCCAGTGACACCATGGAAGAAGTCCTGAAGATCTGCTTCTGTAAAGATAACAGCCAAGAAAACCCTATGGAGCAGTTCTAGTCTGTCACACATGGGGTTGTAATAAGTTGGAATTGACTCGAAGGCTCGGGGTTTGGTTTGGTTTACTCAGAATTAATTAGGATTAGAAACCAACCTGCTTTGATATGACCTCCTTAACTTAAGTGATAACATGCAAACAAAAGCCTTATCTTTTCAAACAAGGTTACATTCACAGGTACAGCTGTTAGGACTTGAACATATCTTTTTTGAGGGCAAAGTCTAAAGCATTTACTTTGCTAAAGTGAAATAGCTTGTATTTGAAAGACATTTGTTTCTATTATTAGCTATTGATGTTTTTATTCAGAAATTGGTTTTGAATTATGTTTAAAGTCTTATGGATATACGTTAAATAGGTTTTCATAGTTCAACAATATATAGAATATTATAGCCATTGTGATCAAGTCAATTAATTCTGACTCAATGCTATAGGACAGAGTAGAACTGCTCTATAGGGTTTCTAAGGAGTAGCTGGTGGATTTGAACTCCTTAGCTTTTGGTCAGCAACCAAATGCTTAACCATTGTGGCAACAGGGCTCCAAAATGTTGTACAGTCCTGTATATACTTAAATGATCCATAACTGCATGCCTGAGATAAAACTCAGTGATTTTTATCTTCTGTTTCATCCTTCAACATGAAAACCTCATTTTAAGAATCTCTTTTCTCTTATGTAAATATTACTTTGAATTCTTCAATTTTCTCTAGCTATTTTTACTTTTTAATATTGCATGCAATTTATTTCACACTGATAAAGAATATGTTTGTCTTAATTCTTTCTGATTTTTCTCTGTTGTGTTTCCAAGGACTAGAAGTAGGATGAGCATACAGCAGGGTCTCAGAAAACATTGTGCAGTGAATAAATCAACCAATGATTGATAAAAAGTTTAGCATATATAATCAATACATTGTTTGTTTAATTGTGATAATTTGGGAAACTGAAAGAGTCAACGGAGAACAGTTAAAGTCATAGATCACTTTATTTTTGAAAAATGAGAGAAGCATTTTTTCATTCCCTAGGACTTTGCAATACTTCCTGGTTGGCAGCTAATTACCTGCAAGGACAGAAGGCCCCAGGGATCTCCTGAGAAGTCCAGTTCCCTCTGTGCTGCTTATGCCCTTCCTGTCAATGAAATAAAAGTGGACACACCATTTGTGCCCATCTTCTCATGTCTATACAATGTCATATATGTAATTTGGAAGTTGCTCTGAGTGGGAGAGTCTGAGATAAGACCTCAAATGGAGGACAGACATAGGGGGTCACTCTGCAGTGATCCCCAGGCAGACAGATTTACATTTTCCTAATTCTGGTACTGACCAGTTTTACAATCCAGGTAAGCTAGTTACATATCTGAGGTAGAAAATTTAAAAACTAAGGATTGAAAATATCAGAAATGCATAAATTCAGAAGGTATTACTTTGGCCTGGGCTTGAAGGGAATTTCTATTAAGTTTTGTGGAACTTCATGGAGCAGAATGCATCTTAAGGTTCATAAGTTATCACCGTCTTCTGTTCAGCCTTGAGGATCCTGTGCTATGATTGGTTGTAGAATTTGCATGGTAAAACACACACACACACACAAACATGTTTTATGGCTGTTTTGTTGTGGATTTTTACTTTTTTTTTTTTAGTGTTTTGGGGTTAGTTTAGCAGTGGAATGTAAAACTTTCTCATATTTAATGACATAAAGATTCAGGTAGTGGTCATGTTTCCAGCAGAATGCTGACTTTCGAAAATTGCAAGCAGCAAAACTGGCATTGCAATTCAGTGAATTGAGAAAGGTTCTTCAATAAAATAATTTGCACATATAATAACTAAAACCCATTGCCCATTGCCATTGAGCCAATTCCGACTCATAGGGCCCTATAGGACAGAGTAGAACTGGCCCATAGGGTTTCCAAGGAGCAGCTGATGAATTCAAACTGCCGACCTTTTGTTTATCAGCCATAGCTCTTAACCACTGCACCATCAGTGTCCCATATAATAACTAGTTAGAAATAGACTTTGTATTCTTTTCTCACACTAAAAATAAATTGAAATTGATTAATTGTTTAGATGTACAAAATAAAACTATGGAAAACTAGACAAGTGTATGTATAAGTAAATATTTACCTAAACCAAGAACAAAGGCAATGAAGAAAATATGAAGAAAAATAAATGAGGGCTTAAAAAAAAGGGAAAAATATCTCTGAAAAGAAGCTGCAGAGGTAAACTATATTAATTTTTTTTTAATTGTGGAATTTATGTGGGTGATGGGAGAAATCAAAGACTAATGTTCACTAACGTATGATAATCTCTTACAAATTCATCAGGAAAAAAAAAAGTCAA
Source organism: Elephas maximus indicus (assembly GCF_024166365.1). Classification (NCBI taxonomy): domain Eukaryota; kingdom Metazoa; phylum Chordata; class Mammalia; order Proboscidea; family Elephantidae; genus Elephas; species Elephas maximus. The sequence goes on along the minus strand of NC_064820.1, from coordinate 208,248,509 downwards.
CTAAAATCATAAAATTGTCATGAGCAAATATTTCAGGAAAGTATTATGCATAGATGACCAGCAAACAGAAAAGAACACCTGAATGATAAAGATACAGATTAAATCCACAACTGGGCCTTACTCTTTGACTTACTGAATTACAGAGAAGAAAACCTGTTGATTACCAGTGGTGCTACAAGTTAAGTAAAAGGACACTTACAGGTAAACCATATTAGATTCTTGATGGAAAGCAACCTAAACACATGAATTCAAAAGATACACTAACTTGTAAATGAAATATGTAATGATTGATAGAATCAAGTATTCCCTTCCATTGATATTCATCTCAGTGTTGTATTAAATCAGCAATAAATTGGAAAAAAAAAAAACTAGAGATAAGTAAGAGGAAAATTATTATATACGTTTTGTTACTAAGGTGAAATATTATGAAGCTTTAAATTATTTTCAGAAGAGTTACCTTTCTAAAAGCATTTAAAGACATAACACATTCACAATAAAAATACTTAGAAAAATACAGAGTTATACATATCATGATTCTAATTCTGTAATATCCTTCACATCCTATGACTAAATTCATCCATATCTTATGTATTTAATGATATATGTTAAAATAGAAACCAAATGCTTGTAGAAAATGCTGTATTTGCCTGTGGGAACACAAATGATTTTCTTTTTTGTTTCACATATGTCTTAAACTACAATACTATAAAATGCATTTATAGAGTAAAAAAGATAATTAAAAAAACATAATTCAATGAAATTTTAACTGCAAAATACCACATCATGCTATTGGCCTTAATTCATTATTTCTTTACCTAAGGAAAAGCTGAGAATATGATATTTCAAAAACAAAAGCACAATTTGACAACTTGAAAATTCTCTCCCAAATGCCACAGTTTAATACAGTGTTGCTTTCCGGACCAGGTGAGGGTATGTATATGAAATAAAACTGTCTGTAGAAAATTACTGAAGACATTTTAAAGTCTGATGCAAACAGATGGACATTTGATAATTGATCAGGGTGTCTTGCAGAGAAAAAAATGAAATGAGTTCAGAGGAACGACTATGGGAAATTAGATGGAGAAGTTGAGTTTAGCTGACTCCCTGTCTTGCACACCCACTTTTATTCTATATGCAACCACTCCCACCCCCGACCCCAGCTTTGCCTGCCTTCTGGGGTTGACACACTTCCTTCTCAACAAGAGAAATTGTTCCTTCTTTATGTGAAATTGTCCTGCCCTGTTTCTTGCATCCTCCATTGTTATCCTCAATAATACTGCCCTGATATCCGTCCAGACTCCAAGGCAGTGTTTTTTTTTTTTTTGGTTTGGATGTCCATCTGAAGCATTGATTTATTATAATGTATTTGTTTGCTCATTTCTAAACTTGCTGACTCTCACTCTCAGAGTGCTGTGAGTTCAATAAAAATGGGATTTCAACTGTCTTTTTTAAAAAATTTTTATTGTGCTTTGAAAGTTTACAAATCAAGTCAGTCTCTCACACAAAAACTTACATACACCTTGCTACATACTCCCAATTGCTCTCCCCCTAATGAGATAGCCCTCTCCCTGTCTCCACTCCCTCTTTTCGTGTCCATTTCACCAGCTTCTAAGCCCGTCTACCCTCTCATCTCCCCTCCAGGAAGGAGATGCCAACATAGTCTCAAGTTCCACCTGATCCAAGAAGCTCACTCCTCACCAGCATCCCTCTCCAACCCATTGTACAGTCTAATCCCTGTCTAAAGAGTTGGCTTTGGAATTGGTTCCTGTCCTGGGCCAACAGAAGGTCTGGGGGCCATGATCACTGGGGTCCTTCTAGTCTTAGTCAGACCCATTAAGCCTGGTCTTTTTACCAGAATTTGGGGTCTGCATCCCACTACTCTCCTGCTCCCTCAGGGGTTCTCCGTTGTGTTACCTGTCAAGGCAGTCATCGGTTGTAGCCGGGCACCATCTAGTTCTTCTGGTCTCAGGCTGAAGTAGTCTCTGGTTTATGTGCCCCTTTCTGTCTCTTGGGCTCATAATTACCTTGTGTCTTTGGTGTTCTACATTTTCCTTTGATCCAGGTGGGTTGAGACCAACTAAAGCTTCTTAGATGGCCGCTTGCTAGCGTTTAAAGCCCCAGACGCCACTCTCCAAAGTGGGACGCAGAATGTCTTCTAAATAGATTTTATTATGCCAAATGATTTTGATGTCCCCTGAAACCATGGTCCCCAAACCCCTGCCCCTGCTACGCTGGCCTTCGAAACATTCAGTTTATTCAGGAAACTTCTTTGCTGTTGGTTTAGTCTGGTTGTGCTGACCTTGCCTGTATTGCGTGTTGTCTTTCCCTTCCCCTAAAGTAGTTCTTATCTACTATCTAATTAGTGAATGTCCCTCTCCCACTCTCCCTCCCACCCCTTCTCATAACCATCAAAGAATATTTTCTTCTCTGTTTAAACTATTTCTTGAGTTCTTATAATAGTGATCTTACACAATATCTGTCCTTTTGCAACTGACTAATTTCACTTAGAATAATGCCTTCCAGGTTCCTCCATGTTATGAAATGTTTCACAGATTCATCACTGTTCTTTATCGATGCATAGTATTCCATTGTGTGAATATACTATAATTTATTTATCCATTCCTCCATTGACAGGCACCTTGGTTGCTTCAATCTTTTTGTTATTGTAAATAGTGCTGCAATAAACTTGGGTGTGCATATATCTGCTTGTGTAAAGGCTCTTATTTCTCTAGGATATATTCCAAGGAGTGGGATTACTGGATCCTATGGTAGTTCTATTTCTAGCTTTTTAAGGAAGCACCAAATCGATTTCCAAAGTGATTGTATCACTTTACATTCCCACCAACAGTGTATAAGTGTTCCAATCTCGCCACAGCCTCTTCAGCATTTATTCTTTTGTGTTTTTTGGATTAATGCCAGCCTTATTGGAGTGAGATGGAATCTCAGTGTAGTTTGATTTGCGTTTCTCTAATCTTCTTACTCTTTTGGTGAAGACTTTGGATGAGCATAGGTGTTTGATTTTTAGGAGCTCCCAGTTATCTACTTTTTCTTCTGCATTGTTAGTAATGTTTTATATACTGTTTATGCCATGTATTAGGGCTTCTAACATTATCCCTATTTTTTCTTCCATGATCTTTATCGTTTTAGATTTTATATTTGGGCCTTTGATCCATTTTGAGGTTGTTTTTGTGCACGGAGTGAGGTATGGGTCTTGTTTCATTTTTTTGCAGGTGGATATCCCGTTATGCCAGTACCATTTTTTTAAAAGACTGTCTTTTCCCCCATTTAACTGTTTGGGGGCCTTTGTCAAATATCAACTGCTCATATGTGGATGGACTTATGTCTGGATTCTCAATTCTGTTCCATTGGCATATATATCTGTTGTTTTACCAGTACCAGGCTGTTTTGATAACTGTGGCAGTATAATAGGTTCTAAAATCATATAGAGTGAGGCCTCCCACTTTGTTCTTCTTTTTCAGTATGCTTTACTTATCGGGGCCTCTTTCACTTCTATATGAAGTTGGTGATTTGTTTCTCCATCTCATTAAAAAATGTCGTTGCAATTTGGATCAGAATTGCATTAAATCTGTAGATCACTTTCGTCAAATAGACATTTTTATAATGTTAAGTCGTCCTATCCATGAGCAAGGTATGTTTTTCCACTTATGTAGGTCTCTTTTGGTTTCTTGCAGAAGTGTTTTGTAGCTTTCTTTGTATAAGTGTTTTATATCTCTGGTAAGGTGTATTTCTAAGTATTTTATCTTCTTGGGGACTACTGTAAATGGTATTGATCTGGTGATTTCCTCTTCAATGTTCTTTTTGTTGGTGTAGAGGAATCCAACTGATTTTTGTATGTTTATCTTGTATCCCGATACTCTGCTGAACTCTTCTGTTAGTTTCAGCAGTTTTCTTGAGGATTCCTTAGGGTTTTCTGTGTGTAAGATCATGTCATCTGCAAATAGAGATAATTTTACTTCTTCCTTACCAATCTGGATGCCCTTTATTCCTTTATCTTGCCTAATTACTCTGGCTAGGGCCTCAAGCACAGTGTTGAATAAGAGTGGTGATAAAGGGCATCCTTGTCTCGTTCCTGATCTCAAGGAGAATGCTTTCAGGCTCTCTCCATTTAGGATGGTGTTGGCTCTTGGCTTTGTATAAACACCCTTTATTATGTAGAGGAATATTCCTTCTATTCCTATTTTGCTTAGAGTTTTTATCATGAATGAGTGTTGAACTTTGTCTAATGCCTTTTCTGTACCAATTGGTAAAATCATGTGGTTCTTGTCTTTTGTTTTATTTATATGATGGACTGCGTTAATTGTTTTTCTAATGTTGAACCATCCCTGCATACCTGCTATGAATCCCATTTGGTCATGGTGAACTTTTTTTTTTTTTTTCATATGTTGTTGAATACCATTGGCTAGAATTTTGTTGAGAACTTTTGCATCTGTGTTCATGAGCAATATATGTCTGTAATTCTCTTTTTTTGTGGTGTCTTTACATGGTTTTGGTGTCAGGGATATGCTAGCTTCATAGCATGAGTTTGGAAGTATTCCATCCATTTCTATACTCTGAAATGCATTTAGTAGTAGTGGTGTTACCGCTCTCTGAAAGTTTGGTAGAACGCACTGAAGCCATCAGGCCATGGCTTTTTTTGTTGGGGTTTTTTTGATTACCTTTTTAATCTCTTCTTTTTTTTATGGGTCTATTTAGTTGTTCTATGTCTGTTTGTGTTAGTTTAGGTAGGTAGTGTGTTTCTAGGGATTCATCTATTTCTTCTAGGTTTTCATATTTGTTAGAGCACAATTTTTTGTCGTAATCTGATATGATTCTTTTAATTTCAGTTGGGTCTGTTGTAATATTGCCCCTCTCATTTCTTATTCAGGTTATTTGCTTCCTCTCCTGTTTTTCTTTTGTCAGTTTGGCCAATGGTTTATCAATTTTGTTGAGTTTTTCAAGGAACCAGCTTTTGATCTTGTTAATTCTTTTAATTGTTTTTCTGTTTTCTATTTCATTTAGTTCTGCCCTAATATTTATTATTTGTTTTCTTCTGGGGCCTGGGGGTTTCTTTTGTCCTTCTCTATTTGTTCAGGATGTGGGGATAATTCTTTGATCTTGGCCCTTTCTTCTTTTTGTATGTGTGCATTTATTGATATAAATTGATCTCTGAGCACTCCTTTTGCTGTGTCCCAAAGGTTCTGATAGGAAGTGTTTTCATTCTCATTGTATTCTCTGAATTTCTTTATTCCATCCTTAACATCTTCTATAATCCAGTCTTTTTTGAGCAGGGTATTGTTCAGTTTCCAAGTGTTTGATTTCTGTTTGCTGCTTTTCCTGTTATTGATTTCCACTTTTATGGCCTTATGGTCAGAGAAGACGCTTTGTAATATTTCAGTGTTTTGGGTTCTGCAAAGGCTTGCTTTATGGCCTAATATGTGGTCTATTCTAGAGAATGTTCCATGTGCACTAGAAAAGAAAGTATACTTGGTTGCTGTTGGGTGGGGTGTTCTGTATACATCTATAAGGTCAAGATGGTTGATTGTGGCATTTAGATCTTCCATGCCTTTATTGAGCTTCTTTCTGGATGTTCTGTCTTTCACTGAAAGTGGTGTGTTGGAGTCTCCTACTGTTATAGTGGACCTGGCTATCTTGCAGCCCTGTCATTGAGTGCATAAATATTTAATATGGTTATATCTTCTTCGTATATTGTCCCTTTAATCGTTACATTCTGTCATTCCTTATCCTTTACGATGGATTTAACTTTAAAGTCTATTTTGCCAGAAATTACTGTTACCACTCCTGCTCCTTTCTGACTGTTGTTTGCTTGATATATTGTTTTCCACCCTTTGAGTTTTAGTTTGTGTCTCTAAGTCTAAGGTGTATCTCTTGTTGGTCGCATGTAGACAGATCTTGTTTTTAATCCATTCTGCCACTTTCTTTCTCTTTATTGGTGCATTTAGTTCATTTCCATTCAGTGTAATTACGGGTAGGTATGAATTTAGTGCTATCATATCGATGTCTTTTTTGTGTGTTGTTGACAGTTTCCCCTTCCCACTTAATTTTATGTGCTGAGTAGATTATCTTTATATATTGTCCTTTCTTCATATTTGATGTTGTTGATTTTGTTTCCGTTGAGTCTCTATATTTTTCTTGTATATTATTTTGATGTGTAGGATAGTTTGTCTCCTTTGTGGTTACCTTATTATTTACCCCTATTTTTCTAAATTTAAACCTAACTTTTATTTCTTTGTATCACCTTGTCTTCCTCTCCATATGGAAGATCTATCACTACATTTCTTATTCCCTCTTTAGTGTTTTAATGTTGTCTTCTTTTACATAATAATGTCGCTGTTTCCGTTTGGAGTGTTTTTTTATCTTGATTTATTTTCATGATTTCCCTGTCTGGGTTGACATGTGATTGCTCTGCCTAGTGTTCAAGTCTTGGATTGATACCTGATATTATTGATTTTCTAACCAGAGAGCTCTCTTTAGTTTTTCTTGTAGTTTTGGTTTGGTTTTTACAAATTCGCTAAACTTCTGTTTATCTGGAAATGTCCTAATTTCGTCTTCATAGTTGAGAGACAGTTTTGCTGCTTATGTGATTATTGGCTGGCAATTTTTTTCCTTCAATTTTTTTATAGAAAATTGCCTTCTTGCCTGCATGGTTTCTGCCGAGTAGTCCGAGCTTATTCTTATTGGCTCTCCTTTGTAGGTGACTTTTCGTTCATCCCTAGCTGCTCTTAAAATTCTTTATCTTTGGTTTTGGCAAGCTTGATTATAATACGTCTTGGTGACTTTCCTTTATCAACTACCTTATGTAGAGTTCGATGAACATCTTGGATAGATATCTGCTCATCTTTCAAGATATCGGGGAAGTTTTCTGCCAACAAATCAACCATTCTCTCAGTATTTTCTGTTATCCCTCCCTGTTCTGGTACTCCAATCACTTGAAGGTTATTTCTCTTGATAGAGTCCCACATAATTCTTAAGGTTTCTTTGTTTTTTTCAATTCTTTTATCTGATTTTTCTTCAAATATGTTTTTGCCAAGTGCTTCATCTTCAAGTTCAGAAATTCTGCCTTCCACTTCCTCAAATCTGCTTCTCTGACTTTCTGTTGAGTTGTCTACTTCTGTAATTTTATTTTTAATCTTCTGAATTTCTGATTGCTGTCTATCTATGGATTTTTTCAGCTTATTAAATTTTTCATCCTGTTCCTGAATAATCTTTTTAATTTCTTCAATTACTTTTTCTGTGTGTTCCTTGGTTTGTTCTGTGTATTGCCTCATTTCCTTCCTGATTTCTTGAAGGGTTCTGTATATTAATCCTTTGTATTCTGCCTCTGGTAATTCCAGGAAGGCACTTTCATCTAGAAGATCCCTAGATTCTTTGTTTTGAGAGCTTTTTGAGGTGATCATGGTCTGTTTCTTTATGTGACTTGATATTGAGTGTTGTCTCCAAGCCATCTATAAGTTATTGTATTGGTTTATTTTATGTTTGCTTACTGTGTTGTAGTTTCTTGCTTTGTTTTGTTTTGATATGCCCAAGTGGGTTGCTTGAGTGTGCTAGCTGGATTATTTTTGCCTTTGGAGCTCTGACATCCTGTCCCCAGATGGCTAGAGCTGTTATCAGGTATATCTCTCTAGGAGTCCACTCACTTTTCTTCCATGAATTCAGCTCAGGTTTCCAGGTAACTGGTCATCAAGTGTGTGGTACAGGCTCTGTCCTACAGTCTTAGCGGGGCAGGAGTGATTGGTGTATGTACCAGTATCTGATAGCAGCAGGGGGTCACACTCTGAACAAGGCAGGGGCCTGAAAATCGTCCCCCACGTGTCTCTGAGGAAAGTGTGTCCTTTTTCCGTAGAGCGTACAGGTAGATGGGTTCTGCAGACAGGCCATGACACCCAATGTTTTTGGTTGTAAGGTCTGAGAGGTACCAGTTATCCTTGGACCCCTGCCATGGGTGGCTGGGTGTCCTGAGTGGAGCTACCAGTCCTTAGGTCCCTGATGTGGGTAGGTGAGGACCCTGTTTAATAGGCAAAGCAGTGTCAAACATCAAACACCCACCTCTCCGCTGCACAGCTGAAATGTTTGGAGCCTGCCAACAAGGGCCTATTCTCCTGAAATAGGTGCACACAGGCCCATGCAGAGGCGAAATGTGCTCAAAGTCCACGGGCCATTTATGCCTGAACAGGAGCTACTTCTGTCCTGAGCTCCCCAGTTAGTGGAGCTGGCAAATAATTGCAAATTTATTCCTTCTCCAAGGCTGGGAGGATGGCTCTAGGTGCTCAGCAGGGCCTATCTCAGGCCCAGGGAATTCAGCCGCTGAAGCTGGCTTGGGGGTGGGGGTGGGGCACAGTAAAATATACGCAAATACTTAGCTTTTGCCCAGAGCGCCGTTCTTCTGTACTTCCAGAAGTATGAGCAGGCTGTGTGGCTGGCTGCTTCTCCCCAAGGAAACTGCGGCCAAACGCTAGTACCAGCCTGCCACCACCACTCCAGGGCATGGTGCCTGAGGGATCTGCACAATTCAGGTCTGGTAACTCCTCTCCGCTTCTGAACCTCTCTTCCTACCCCTACCCCTCAGTTCATTTTCTAAGCTTGCATTTGATGTTCAGGATCCTAGCTTGTCATAAATATACTCGTTTCACTTGTTTTTTCAGGTCTTTGTTGTAAAGAGGGCTCACTGGAAGTGTCTGTCTATTCCTCTTTCTTGGCTCTGCCTTGGATTTAAGCTGTCTTGATCACAGGGTATTTCCATATTATAGCACAGTCCCTGGCACATAACAAAAAAAACTGAACAAATGTCTATGGAAATGCTATTGAATAGAGGCAGTCCATCACAGCATTCCTCAAATTTCTGAGTTGTTTGTCTGCTTTCACAATCGAATTTGTACAACCTGTGATTCAGTTTCCTTTCAAGTAATAGAAGTTTTTTTTTGCACCTGTGCTTCTCATGTTCTTGATTTCCTCTGAGCTATTGGACCACTCCTAGAAGACAGAAAATTAATATACCATAACAATGTTCTCTGATCTAATGCCTCAGGTTATTACTATTTATCTAATGTTTTTTCCCTGTCCTTAAACAAAGCTTTATAATAATCACAGATTTCATAATTTTGTCAGTCTGGTAGATTTCTAATTTTTAATAATAGATACTATTTGAGAATTTTCATTATGTCCAATTGATTATTGATAATAATAATAATGAACCTTTGTGCTATAAGAATTAAATAACAATTATTGATCACTCTTTTCTACCTTTTTTTAATGTTTAGTGTTATTTGCTAAAAATTAGCAGACACTAATATATTATTCTCCCTTTAATGAAGACCTGAATCCTCTGAGATGGGAGTTATTATAACCTTTTTGTAGACAAGAATAGTGACTTGGGAGTTTTAAATTGCTTAATTAAAATAAATTACTTTACTTAAGGTGAAAGAACCAGGGGTCTAACTTAGGTTTTCCTCATTTAAAAACTAGTGTATCTTCTAGCCTGAGGTGCTTCTTTGGGCACTCAAAAATGACATTACGTTCAGGATCTCACTGTTCAGAGTCTATGTTTTTGGCTGAGACTATGCTGCTCACAGATAAGAGCAGAGGGGCCTGCTTGTACAATAATCTAATTTTATGTGTTCCTATTATTATCATCGAACAATACCAAATAAGACTATTACTTTGGAGAACTTCATATTTGAAAGAGAACTCTGTGTTCAACACTTTCTTTCAATTATTTTACTGCGGCTACTTTTTTTTTTTTTTTTTTACTACATACAAAAACCAAATTTGTTGCCATCAGGTTGGTTCCAACTCATGGCATCACCATGTGTTACAGAGTAGAACTGCTCCATAGGATTTTCTTGGCTGTAATCTTTATGGAAGCAGATCACCAGGCCTTTCTTCCACAGTGCCACTGGGTGGGTTCCAACCACCAAACATTTAGATTAGTAGTCAAGTGAAAACCATTTGCACCAGTGATTTACACTTTACTAATCTAAAGGTTGGGAGTTTGAGCCCACTTAGTGGCACCATGTAAAAAAGTCCTAGTGACCTGCTTCCATAAAAATTACAGCCAAAAAAATTACGGAGCAGTTCTACTGTGTAAAATATGGGAATGTCATGAGTTGGAATTGATTGGAAGGCAATGGATTTTGGTTTTTGTTTGCTTTTTTTTTTTTTTTTTACTACATTTGTAGCTGAAGGGACATACTGATATCTAAAGTAATCATGAGGCTATCTATGGAGTTGTTGTGATTACAGATTTTAGAGATAATATTCAAGGGACAGTATCTTTCAAATGCCTTTTAAGTATAAACCATACAGCATTATTAAAGAAAGATTGTATCCTTTTGGCTTAATACAAGGCAAAACAGCCATGGCTTGATATTAAGGGAAAACAGTCTCCAAGACCTCCTGGACAGCTAATGTTTGTCTTCTCTAAAGAAACAGCAGTAGAGTCTTTCTCCAAATTCAGTTTACAAAATTCTACTCACATTTCTGTCTGAACCCCAGTGCCAGATGCAATAGGAATGACCAACACGATTTTCCCAATGGGCTTCATCCTTCTAGATTTCTCCAAATGGCCCCAGCTGGAAAAGATTCTCTTCTGGTTTGTGGCAATCTTCTACATCATGATCATCTTTGGAAACCTGACCATTATTGTGCTCTCTTGCATAGACCCTCATCTCTCCACACCCTCATACTTCTTCCTTAGCAATCTCTGCTCCTTGGAGCTTTGCTTTACCACAACTATGGTGTGCCAGATGTCAAACTTGTGGGAACCTGAGAAGACCATCACCTACACGGGCTATGTCATCCAGCTCTGTGTGTTCCTCTTGCTAAGTGCCACACAGAATGCACTTTGCTGGTGGTGATGGCCTTTGACCGCTATGTTGCTGTCTGCCAGTGACTGTGCTACACCATTATTACAAACCTTCTTCTCTGTTAGAAGCTGGCCCTCACAGCCTGGCATTCTGGCCTGATGCAATCTCTGATCCAATCTCCCATCACACTCCAGCTGTCCTTCTGTGCCTACCACCATGTGGATGACTTTCTCTGTGAGGTGCCTACCTCATACACCTGGCTTGTGGAGACACCTCCTCCAATGGATGGCAGTTGACCATCTTTGCCATCCTCTTCACCATCTTGCCTGTAGGGTTGATCCTAACACCTCATGGCTACATAGCTCAAACTGTGGGGAAAATCATGTCAGAAGAGGGGAGGCAGAAAGCCATTGCCACCTGCTCCTACCATCTTCTGGTGGTCTTCATGTTTTATGGGACAATGGCAATGGTTTACACAGACCCTAAGAACGACTTTGCTTCCAAACATGGAAAGTTCTTCACCTTCTTCTACACTGTAGTAACACCGTTGTTGAACCCTCTCATCTATACCCCGAGGAACAAAGAGATAAAAGAAGCCCTGCTAAGATTGCTGATAAAGGGGTTCAGTAAACAACAATACTGGCTAACTGGTCTTTTGGACCAGAAAGAAACTTGAAAACTGTGACATCCACCCATACTATTTAAAAGGAAGGGATAGGAACTGGTTGCATGGATACGAGAAACCAAGGATGGAAAGGGGGAGTGTGCTGTCACATTGTGGGGATTGCAAGTAGGGTCACATAACAATGTGTGTATAAAGTTTTTATGAAAAATTAACGGAGCTGTAAACTTTCACATAAAGCAGAGTTAAAAAAAAGGGGATGCAAGAGAGATTGTCTTTGAAACATCACTTAAAAAATGTAGATTATTTCAAAGAAGGTAATTGATGACTTATTCTTTTTTTCTATAATTTAACACATCTTGTTAAAATTGTATAAAATGCAGTACAATTTTTGGCACATATACATGCTCATATGTATTTAGCTAAGGAGAAATATTAGTTACAGTTAACATCTGAGGAACATAAATTATATTTTCTTACACAACCTAAGCACATGAATTGAACACTCTAGATTAACAATGAGACAAATTATATATAATATACAGAAATATAAATATATGTACACACACACACAACATAACACCCACACACATATATATATATGTAAATAATTGTTTGAGTTTTAAAAGAAAATAGACTGGCTATCATAGATTCCATTATACAAGCCTAAAGGAAGGAGAATTTCCTTGAAGTTTCCTTCGGAGCTAAGTATATACGCAATTCTTTCTTTTTTTTTTTTTTAAATTTGATTATGAGAACGAGAACTTCAATACAAAGAAGTGATTCAACTTGCATTGTGTATGCGTGTGTTTTTGTGTATATTTGCATGTCTGTTTATGTGTTGTGTATGTGTGCTGTTTTCTTCCTTTATTTGCAATTATCAGGAGACTAGGCCTGAGTTGGAATCGACTTGACAGCAACAGGTTTGGTTTGGTTTAGGCCACCACAGTGAACCACTTCTAAGGTATTTGAATCCAGAGAAGTCATAAACACTTTCTTTCTTGAGACAGAGAGATCTGTAAATTTATTCCAAATTTAATTTAATCTCTATGTGATTGTAAATATACTAAATGTTTTGTCAAATCTATTTTTCTACCTAGGTAAAATAAAGGCTACCTAGAGTTTAATACAAAATAAGTATAAGAAAACCTATGTACCTCATGAGTTCTCTGTGTATTTCTTTTTGTATCAGATAATAGAAACACAACTCTGCCTAAATCCAAGTGAGTTTTTTTTTTTTTTTTTTTGCAAATGTAACTCACATCTTCAGGGTACACTCAGCAATTCAGCACAACAAATTGAATTGGAAATTTCTATTCAGGTTTACCGAAACTTTTTTAGGCCCTTGTTCTTGAAAAAATCCCAAAGATACCATATACTTACAGGAAATTATTAAGACATATCCATTCTTGATTTGAGTCATTAGGGTGGTTGAAAAATGTTATGGCTAATAGTTGTATAAGTCGGTGTTCTAGGAGTGACACTGATGGAAAACTGTATGGAAAGCAGATGTCTCAGTGTTAGGGGCTAATGGTAGTACTGTTTACATGAGACCCTGGTAAAATTTGAATGGCTATATTAATCAGGATATGTAAGAAGATACTGAGGTAAAGAGTTTTATACACTAGGTGGATTTATTTCTTGTAGATACAAAGTGCAGTGCAGGTGTATCTGACTCTTTGGGATATCGACCTCTGCTTGTGGGTATGGCATTCCAAGCTGCTTCATTTTTAAAGTATCTCCATTCCTACAGGTGTTCCCACGACAGGAGAAGACAGAGGTGGAGATCAAATTCCTGATAACTAAATGCTTCCTCTTGGAATTACACACAGCACATTCTCTCATGCATCATGGGTCAAAGCAAGTCAGGTGGTAAGTCAGACACCCACTTCAAGTGGGCAGAGGTCTGCATTCTCCCACGTGTCTCCAAAAGTGGAAGAGCACTAGTTATCTGTGAATAGAGCAATGCCTATCATATGGACAGAAAATAAGAGGGACACAGCTGAAGATGTTTCCTGGGAGTGGGAGGAAATTAGGGAGTAAAAAGCTCTTAGACCCCAAATCTTCCCTTTCACTTACATAACTGGATAACTGCTCCTCCCCTATGTGGCACAGTAGAACTTTACTTCATGAAGATGTTGAACTCACGGGCTCTGTACTTGGAAAATAGGCATAGCAGAAGGAGTAGAGGTGGAAAGTCTATGTACTAATTGTGAGATGTTCCAGCACCATTCTCCACTTTGGCTTTCAGAATGCTGGCAGTCTTTTCCTCCCATTACCAGACAGAATCCTCTAGGAGCAAATAAACCACCCCAAATAAAATGCCTATAAAAAATAAAACCTATTGCCATCTAGTTGATGCCAACTCATAGCGGCCTATAGGACAGAGCAGAACTGCCCCCACAGGGTTTCCAAAGCTGTAATCTTTATGGAAGCAGGCTGCCACATCTTTCTCTTGAAAAGCTGCCAGTGGGTTCCAACTGCCCACTTTTCGCTTACCAGCCAAGTGCTTAATCACTGTGCCACCAAGCAGGGTGCCCAAATGAATGAACTAGTGAGATCAGAGTACAGTGAAGCCTACAAGTTTTTATGACGTGCTCTCGTCCAGTTGCAGAGAGCCAGAGGTCAGCAGACTTTTGAAGAAAGCAACGAAAGCGAGAGATCAAAATAATAAAATGGGGGAGTGGGGAAGTAAAGAAAGGGAAAATAGAGTTCATACAGAAAAAAAGAAATTTTGTTTTGCAAATAAGAACTGTAATTAATCTTCTCAGAAAGATCAGTACATAAGGACAGGAATTACACTAGAACTGGATGCTATAAAAAAAATACTAAACAACTGAAAACCAAACCTGTTGCCATTCAGTCAGTTCTGAGTCATAGTGATCCCATAGAGTTTCCAAGGAGTGGCTGGTGGATTTGAACTGCTGACATTTTTGTTAGCAGCCAAGCTCTTAACCACTGTACCACCATTAGGAAGACACGACTAAAAACAGCAATGAGATGCTACTTTACTCCCAGAAGGATGGCTAAGACCAAAAAGGTAGAAAATAACAAATATTGGCAAGGATGTGGAGATATCAAAAACTTCCTCTATTGCTGATGGTAATGCAAAATGGTACAGCCACTGTGGAAAATTGTTCCTTGAAAAGTTAAAAACAGAACTACCTTATGACACAGCAATCCCACTCTTAGGTATATACCCGAGATGCCTAAAAGCGAAACTGATAGACACACGTACAGCAATGTTCACTGCAGCAGGTTTCACAATGGCGGAAATGTGGAAACAACTGAAATGTCCATTAACAGATGAATAAGCAAAATGTGGTATATTACTCAGCCATAAGGTAAATGAAGTCTCGATACATGACACAACATGGATGAATCTTGAAAACATTATGCAGAGTGAAACAAGTCTATCACAAAAAATATATGTATATTATGTGATCTCATTAATATCAAATAGAATAGGCAAATGTATAGAGATCAGACTTTAACAGTGGTTACCAGGAGAGGGAGGAAAAGGGAAAGAGGGGAACCTTTGTTTAGCTAGCACTGAATTTTTGCATATGAGGATGGAAAACATGGCAATGGATGTTGGTGATGGTTGCACAATGTGCTTGATGTAATTGGTTTCATTGACTTGTACAAGCAAAAAGTGTTGAATTGGCAAATGTTTTGTTACCTCTATTTTTACATCACTAAAAAATAGCTAAAAAAAAAAAAATTGCTTACCCCAGATTTCCCTGATTTGTATGTTCAAATTACTCTAAAAAATAGCACATGGCTATTGTTCCATTTATCAGGCCTCTCGAAATACCCTGTGGACAAAACTCTAGATTCAGTTGGCAGTGAGTCTACCTTGGTACTCCATTAACTTCAATCCCATTCCACTTCCCAAAGAAAATTGAAAATAAGCATGGTCTAAATATGCAGTGCATAGTTAATTTAAAGTCCATAGATTTAAAATAAATTCACTCTATTTTAGTCTTTTAATAAAACTAACCAACACTTAACAGTGTTGGGGCGGGGGGTGGGGAGAGAAAGTAATCCTCCCTTTGTCATATCCAGGAAACTCTAACCTTTTACCAAAACAGCGTAAAGCTGTTTAAACTAAAATGTTTATACTTCTCACCATATCCTCGGTTAACAATCTGGTTCAAGCCATCATTATTTTTCATCTGGGCTACTCCTGCATGTTTTCCTCTATCCCCCTATGTCCATTTGGTTCGGCTCCAGTGCAGCAGTCAAAGTGATCTTTGGAAATCTGCCTCAGATCAGGTCACCTTCTTTAGAACCCTGCAATGGTAGATTCATATCCCATGCTAACACCTATCTTATTCCCATTCTTTTACCCTCTGGGGTCAGCTCCTGCCCTTCTCACCTGTTTGCCCCGATGCTGTAGCCTCAGTGACCTCTTTAGTCATCTTTTTCCAAGCCCTGGACTTTTGCCTATACTGTGCTCCTGCCTAGGACTCCTCCCCCACATCTGCACAGAGTCACAGTCACGTCTATTCACATCTTTCGGTCTTTTGCTCAAAAACCACTTTCTCAGAAGGGCCTATTCTGTTCATTTCATCTAAAACAGCAACCTCAGCATACCTGACATGATGGCATTATTTTTTCTTAAAATTTTTAACACAATCTGACTTATTTAATATTTATTTTGTTTTGTGTTTGTTTCCTGCCACTAGAATTTAAGCTCAGTATGACCACAGATTTGTAAAGAATATTTGGCACACAGTGAATATTTGTTGGATAAGTAACTGAGGATTATCGAGGAAATACAGTCTATAAAATTGCAATATGCATTTTATGCAAATTATATAAAACGTGCTAAGAGGAAATACATTTCTTTAAAACATGTCAGGCTCTTGTGTTTATCTTAACGTAATGTAAAAATACCATAAAGTAGGAGTCATCCAAATTTTCTAATAATAAATTTAATTCTAGGAAACAATCAATCACAAGTTTCTAAAATCAAGCAGCAATAAAAAAATTTATATCTAAATCAGAGAGATTTTGTACCTACAAATTTAAGACAATCACTCGTGGCAATTTAAACATTAGTATAAATTAAAAAAAAATTTTTTTTTTTATACTATCTTGGTCACAGTCGCCAAGATGTCAGCATAATTTACACTAAACAAGGAACCACCACTTCCTGGCTTCTTACAAATGAAAACTGTGAGAAACCTGGAAGCTGTAAACTGCATGGATACTGAAAGACCCATGCCATCCTAGCATTCCTCCATGTATGCTTATAACAAAATGACCACTCGGCAGAGCCTGCATTCAGCGCTTGAGCATCAAGCTCGAGAATCCAGTAGCTTTTCAATGATGGGAAAGGAAAACACAGGATTTGGGAACTTTGGGAAGCAGAAAGATTATTGTTATTTCAAGTCTAGTTTAGGAAAAACTCTTGCCCTGAAGAAATGGCATGGTCTTGACATCATACAAAATGTAAAAGAGGCATAAATTGGAAGTTTTAAGTTTGAGAATTCTATGTAAGCATAAACTGAAAATATACTCACCAGAAAGACAAGAAAAATAAAATGTAGTGAAGTAACACTTCATTTACCAGAACAGAGGTACAGGCACAAAACAGGAATGGTATAAAAACGAGCATCATTTACTCAAAAGAAGATGAATAGAACTTCATTGAAGCTGATCTCAGTGTTTTTGAATTTTACAAACATTGAGTAGCAAAAATGAATTTCTAATATGATTATTCCATTCTCTAGGAAACAGAGTGTGTGTGTGTGTGATTGTGTGAGACAGAGAGAGAGCGCACAGAGATGAAAGAGATAGAGAAAAAACAAATGATGTTTTGGCAGATTGCCAGGTCTTTCTTCATTGGCACCTTAGGATGAATTAAAATCACCAACTGTTAGGTTAGTAGCTGAGTGCACTTTGCAGTACCAGAGACCATATGTAGAGAAATACATTATATATATTCTTCAAAATGTTTAAAATTTAAAGAATTTAAAAAATAAGTCTCAGTCACTAGATAATTTACCTAAAAATGTTGAGTTTTGAATAATCCTGGGTAAATGTATTACTATTATGCCTCTTTTAAAACTCAAACTTGTACATATTTCCTGTATTGATGTTGTTTTCTTTTAAACACACCACTAATGTGATGTTTTTTTCTCTTTTAGTTTTTCTTTAGTATTCTGAGGCATTAGCACTGCTGCTTGACCCCTTCTTCTTCATTCAATATAAGACTAAGTATATTCTTTCCGGAAACACACTTTATTCGAGCATTTACTTTGAGGCAGACACTATATTGGGCACTGGGGAATTTCTAGTGGTAAAAATGGGAAAAATGTCTCATCTCACGAATCTTACGTTCTGTTGTGGAGTACAGGTAATAAATGAAAAAATGGCAGGGTTATGTTATCGTTAATGTACTGAAGAAAAATGAAGCAGGATGAGAAACATTTCACTATTTTATATTCACTGATCAGGGACGCCTTCTTAAATAATGGAATAGTGGAGAATTGTTGTCAGTGAGTCAATTCTGACTCATGGTGACACCAAGTGTACACAGTAGAACTGCACTCTATAGGGTTTTCATGGCTGTGACCTTTCAGAAGCAGATTGCCAGGCCTTATTTCTGAAGTGCTTCTGGTGAGTTTGAACCAGTATGCTTTCTGTTTAGTCCAGCCCTTAACCATTTGCACCACCCAAAGACTCCTAGTGGAGAACAGAGCTGAACAAATTGAGGAAATAGTTGACAACGTATCTGTGGAAAGCAATTGTCAAGCAAAGAGAAAAGTAATATTTTAGTTTTAATAAGTTTGTTAAGCCCATTTACATTTATTGTTATGCCAAATAAGTTTAATTGCATTCACTCATGTTTTGTTTTGTTTTATTTTATGTTCTCTCTTTTTTATTTTAAAAAGTCTTCCACCATGTAGTCTACTTCTTCAAAAACTTTCTGATATTTAAGAAAATTTGGGTATTTGTTGTTTTCTTTTCACCAATGTTTTAATTAAAAACTTCTAGTCCACTTTTTCTTTAGATAGTATCAATTGTTTCCCTTGTACAAATAAGAATAAAATAGTTTTTAAAATTTTCCTCACCCTTTTCTTCCTTCTTTCAGTATCCAATTTTAGTTATTGTTCATACCTTGGTGCTTATTGCTGAAATTTTAGATAGGTTTACATTATCATTATTTGACATTAATTTTAAATAATTTAACTGACATTGAAAAACTATGAAGTAGCCACCAGCTTATGCTCCATTTTTTTTTAATTCTCCCCTAACTTAGATCAATTATTACATATCTTTCTGTTGTCTGACCATCACTACTTCTTGTCTAGTCATAACTAGACCCATGGGTAGTTGAATAATGTGTTGTTTTATTACCATATGTTTTTGTATTGTTCATTTTTTTTCTGTTATTTATTTCTAGTTTCACTCCACTGAGGTCAGAGAAAATACTTTGTATGATTTCAATCTTTTTAATTTTATTGAGACTTACTTTATGACCTAACATGTAGGCTATCCTGGAAAATGCTCCATGTGCACTGTACTAGAAAGTACATTGTGCTATTGTTGAGTGAAGAGGTTTAATTGGTTTATAGTGTCATTCAGGTCCTCCGGTTCCTTGCTGATCTTCTTTCTAGATGTTCTCTCCAATATTGAAAGTGCTGTATTGAAAGCTTCAATTATATTGTAGTGCTATCTATTTCTCCTTTCAAATCTACCAGTTTTTGGTTTATATATTTAGATGCTCCAATGTTGGGTGCATATATATATATGTATAATTGTTAAATCTTCTTGATGAATTGACCCTTTTATCACTATATAATGAACACTTTTATCTCTTCTACTAGATTTTGTCTTAGAGTCTATTTTGTCTCATGTAAAGATTGCCACCCCAGCTCTCTTTTGATAATAATTCAGATGGAATACTTTTCCATCTTTTTACTTTCAACGTAATTGTGTCCTTTGGCCTAAGGTATGTCTTGAAAATAGCATACAGTTGGATCTTTTTTTTTTTTTAATCCATTCTGCCACACTCTGACTATTGATTGGAGCATTTAGTCTGTTTGGATTCACTGTAATTGCCAATAAGAAAGCACTTACTTCCGTCATTTGTGTGTGTGTGAGTGTGTGTGTGTGTGCTTGTGTGTGTATGTCTTAAATCTTTGTAGTTTTACTCTAATACTGCCATCTATTGTGTTATCTTGATTTTGGTAGTGAGCCATTTTATTCCCTTCTGCTGTTCTTTTGTTTATATGTTTTAAAGATATTTACTTAGTGGCTACCATCAATCTTACACTGACAGCATTGAAAACATCCTGTTAAGTTCATGCCAACTTAACTTCAGTAACAAACAAGAAAGTCTATACATACACCATCCTCCTCATTTTGTTGTTATTACTGATTACATCCTTATATTTCGTACACCCTATAAAATAATTTTATCCTAGTTTTTAAAATATTGGTTATTAAAAGGCATGAAAGACCAAACAATCAGAATTATCTACTCCTTATACTTGTCCACAAAGAAAAAATAAAAATGACCAGTGAAAACTTTATGAATTTTGTGTAGTATAAAACAGCCAAACATTGTCTGATATAATGCCAGGAAATGAGCTCCTCAGGTTGGAAGGCTCTCAAAATATGACTGAGGAAGAGTTGTCTCCTCAAAGTAGAGTTGGTCTTAATTATGTGGAAGGAGTGAAGCTTTCAGGACCTTCATTTGCTGATGTGGCATGACTCAAAATGAGAAGAAACAGCTGCAAACATCTGTTAATAATCAGAAAGTAGAATCTATGAAGTATGAATCTCGGATAATTGGAAGTCTTCAAAAATGAAATGGAGCACATAAAGATAAATATCTTAGACATTAGTGCAGTGAAATGGACTGGTTTTGGCCATTTTGGATCAGACCATCATGTGGTCTATTATACCGGGAATAGCAATGGAAGAAAAATGGCATCACATTCATTATCAAAAATAACATTTCAAAATCTGTCCTGAAGTAAATATGCTGTCAGTGATAGGATAAATATCCATACACCTATAAGGAAGACGGAAACCCTGGTGGCATAGTGTTAAGTGCTATACCTGCCAACCAAAAAGTCAGCAGTTCAAATCCACCAGGTGCTCCTTGGAAACTCTATGAGGCAGTTCTACTCTGTCCTGTAGGGTCGCTATCAGTTGCAATTGACTCGGCGGCAATTTTTTTTTTTTTTTTAATAAGGAAGACCAGCTAATACGACCATTATTTAAATTCAAGCACCAACCTCCAACCACTAACTTCAAAGATGAAGAAATTGAAGATTTTTACCAACTTCTGCAGTCTGAAATTAATCAAGTGTGCAATAAAGATGCACTGATAATTACTGGCAATTGGAATGTGAAAGCTGGAAATGAAGAAGAAAGATTGGTGGTTGGGAAATATGGCCTTGGTGATAGAAACGTTGCCAGAGATGGCATGATAGGATTTTGTAAGACTAATAACCTATTCATTGAAAATACCTTTTTTCAACAACATAAACAGCAATTATACACATGGACCTCAATGAATGGAATGTACAGGAATCAAATAGATTATATCTGTGAAAAGAGATGATGGAGAAGCTCAATATCATCAGTCAGAACAAGCCAGGGGTCTACTGTGTAACAGATAATCAATTGCTCATATGCAAGTTCAAGTTGAAGCTGAAGAAAATTATAACAAGTTCAAGAGAGCTGAAGTATGGCTTTGAACATTCCTGCCTGAATTTAGAGACCATATCAAGAATAGATTTGATGAGCTGAACACTAACAACCAAAGAACAGACGAGTTGTGGGATGGTATCAAGGACATCACATATGAAGAAAACAAAATGTCATTAAAAAGACAAGAAAGAAAGGAAAGATCAAAATGAATGTCAGAAGAAACTCTCAAACTTGCTCTTAAACATAAAGTATCTAAAAATTGATGAAATGATGAAGTAAAAGAGCTGGACAAAAGATTTCAAAGGGCAGCTCAAGAAGACAAAATATTATAACAACATCTACAAAGACCTGGAGTTAGAAAACCAAAAGGGAAGAAAGCGCTTGGCATTTCTCAGGCTAAAAAAACTGAAGAACAAATTCAAACCTCAAGTTGCAATATTGAAGGACTCTAGGGGCAAAATATTGAATACCACAAGAAGCATCAAAAGAAGATGGAAGGAATGCACAGTCACTGTACAAAAAAAAAAAAAGAATTGATAAGTATTCAACCAGTTCAAAAGGTAGCATCTGATCAATAACTGATGGTACTGAAGGCAGAAGTCCAGGGTGCTCTGAAGATATTGGTGAAAAACAAGGCTCCAGGAATTGATGGAATACCTTTTGAGATGTTTCAACAACCGGATGTAACGCTGAAAATGTTCACTTATCTATGCCAAGAAATTTTGAAGACAGGTTCCTGGCCAACCAACAGGAAGAGATCCATATTCCTGCTTGTTCCAAAGAAAGATGATCCAACAGAATGCAGAAAGTATCTAACAATATCATTACTATCACACAAGTAAAATTTTGCCGAATATAATTCAAAAACAGTTGCAATACTACATTAACATTAAACTGCCAGAAATTCAAGTAGGATTAAGAAGAGGATGTGGAGCGAGAGGTATCATTGCTGATAACAGATAGATCTTGATGGAAAGCAGACGTCCAGAAAGATGTTTACCTGTGTTTTATTGACTATGCAAAGGTATTCAATTGTGTGGATTCTCACAAATTATGAATAACATTGCAAATAATTAGAATTCTGGAACATTTAATTGTGCTCACGAGCAACCTGTACATAGACCAAGAGGCAGTCATTTCAACAGAACAAGGGGGATACTGGATGGTTCAAAATCGGGAAAGGTGTGCATCAGCGTTATGTCCTTTCATCATACTTATTCAATCTGTTTCCTGAGCAAATAATCCAAGAAGCTGGACTGTATGAAGAAGAATGAGACATCAAGAATGGAAAAAGACTCATTAACAACCTGCATTATGCAGATGACATGACCTTGCTTGCTGAAAATGAAGAGGACTTGAAGCACTTACTGATAAACATCAGTATGAATTGCACCTCATACATGAAGAAAGTAAAAGAACATGAAGAAAATAAAAATCCTCACAAATGGACCATAAACAACATCATGATAAACAGAGAAATAATTGACTTTGGCAAAGATTTCATTTTATTTGTATCCACAATCAATGCCCATGGAAACAGCAGTCAGGAAATCATATGACCTCTTGCGTTGGATAAACCTGGTGCAAAAGAACTCCTTAAAGTGTTAAAAAGTGCAGATGTTGTTTTGAGGACTATAGTGTGCCTTACCGAAGGCATGATATTTTGAATCTCCTCATATACATGTGAAAGCTGGGCAGTGAATAAAGAAGACCAAAAAAATAATTGATGTATTTGAATTATGGTGTTGGTGAAGAATATTGAGCATACCATGGGCTGCCAGAAGAACAAACATCTGTCTTGGAAGCATACAACCAGAATGCTCCTTATAAGCAAGGATGGCAAGACTTCATCTCACGTATTTTGGACATGTTATCAGGAGGGACCAGTCCCTGGAGAAAGACATCATGCTTGGAAAAATAGAGGGTCAGTGAAAAAAGAAAATTTCCCAACCAGATGGATTGACACAGTGGCTTTAATAATGGGCTCAAACACAGTAACGATTGTGAGGATGGTGCAGGAATGGGCAGTGTTTTGTTCTGTTGTACATAGGGTCTCTAAGAGTTGAAACCTAGTCAGTGGCACCGAACAACAACAACTACACTTGCCCATGTAGTTAACTTTACTGGAGATCTTTCTTTTTACGAATGACTTTGCATTACTCTCTAGTATCTTCTATCTGATGGACTCCTTTTAGTATCTTTTGTGGAGCCATTGTGGTGGATATGAACTCTCTCAGATTTTGTTTGGGAATGTTTTAACTTCACCACCATTCCTGAAGAACCGTTGCACTGGGTATAGTATTCTTGCTTGACTTTTTTTTTTTTCCTTTCTTTCTATACTTTAAGTATATCATTCCATTTCCTTCTGGCATCCAATATTTCTGAAGAGAAATCAGCACTTAATCTTACTGGGGATCCTTCATAAGTGTCTTTTTTTTTTTTTTTTTTTTTTTTTGAATCTCTTGGTGCTCTCTGGATTCTCTTCTTAACTGTACTTTTTGAGAGCCTGATTCTGATGCATCTAGGTGCAAAAGTTTTTTAATTCATTCTGCTTGAAGTTCTTTGAGCTTCTTGGATTTGTAGATTCAAGTCCTTCATCAGGTTTAAGAATTTTTCTTTGATTATTTCTTTTAATGTTATTTCTGTCCCTTCTCTCTCTCTCAGCTCCTGGAATTCCCAGGATGCATATTTTAGGTCTGTATATGTTGTCCCATAATCTCATTAAACCATGCTTATAATTCTTGTGCCTATGTTCTTGTTAATTTTTACCCTTTGAAATTTTGCCTATCTTATCCTCTAATTCTCTGATTCTTTGTTCAGCTTGATAGACTCTCTTGTTAAATTCTTCCATTGTACTTCCTGTTTCAGTTATTGTCTCTTTCAGCTCCAATATTTCTGATTGTTTTCTTTTTATAGTGTCTCTCTCTTTTTATAAATCCTTATTATGTTCATACATATTTTTCTTATTTTTTTTTAGGCCTTTATTTATGTTTCCCCTTAGTTCTTTGGTTATGTTTAACATTTTTGTAATGTATTCTTCCCATTCTGCTTATTACTTACACTTCATCGATGCAATTTTACTCCCTTTTTCTTCATTTGGATGGGCTATTATTCTCTTCTGTTCGTACGTCTTGTGATTTTTCTTATTTGAAGCTTCGGAATTTTTAAGGGTGTTAATTTTCTCAATTCTCTCCTGTTTGGATTTTTTTTTTTTTTTAACTCTTAGGTGGGCAGAGCCTTTGGACCTTGCTCACTGCTTCCTCTTCCTCTCTGTTATAGCTCCTTCTCCATGTTTTAATTAGAATTCAAGAGTCCAAGAGTTCAGTTCTCAACTTGCAGTGTCTCCTAAACACACTAGGGAACACACAGTGATCAATCAGTCCACCAAATGAGGCAACTACTCAGGAGAGATATCATGCACTAAACTATCTGTCCACCGGGGGTGCAGTTCTTTCTGCCTCTTCTGCTCTTTTTCTGTGACCAATTAATCAGTTGAAAAGCCAACACTCAGTGAACCCCCTGCAGAGCTGGGTGTTACCCTCAGCTTTTGTCTGAGTCTTCCTTCCCTGCTCTGTGTAAGCCACTTATATATGAGCTGACAAGCAGATTTTCCTCTGTATCAGGAAAAGAAGGGGTAGTGATCCACAGACAGATTGCCAAGGTATCTATCTAGTTGATTTCAGAGCCCCAGAGATCCTGTGTTGGGTGAAGGAGCAGTCTCCACTTAAGAGACATGCCTCCTAGCTTCACTGCTGGGGACATTCTGTAGCAATTCATAAACAATGACAGTTACTAAGTGGGAGAGGTGGTGTCATACTCCAAACATACCCCCAGGGAGGTCTTCCTGGCTGATTTCAGAGTTCTGGCTGTAGTATGTTGGCTGTGGTTACAAGTTTCACTCAAGGCATATGCTTCCTAGCTGTCAGTCATCTGTTCTCAGAGCCAACCAGAAGGGGAGGCCATCAGACCCCAAATGATCCCCAGGGAGATCTTTTTTTTTTTTTTTTGTGAGTCTTAGCTACAGGGTGTCCACTGTGTGAAGGCAGGGAGAGTTCTGGCTTTGGGAGAAGACTTCACTGTAGGTAGCCTCCCGTCACAATTTGCAGCAGTCTGACAGCCAACAATTACTTAGTGTAGGAGGGGCTACCACACTCAGAACAGACTCCCAAGGAAATATTCCTTGTTGATTTCTGAGCCCTGGCAGTAGTATGTTGGCTGTGGTAGCAGGCTCCACTCAAGATGCCCATTTCCTAGCTGACAGCAGCCTCAGTTAGCAGCTCTCAGTGTTGACCAAAAGCAGGACTGGGGGTGAGAGGCAGATCCAGCTGACCCCAGGGAGACCTGTCTTGTTGGTTTTGGGTGCACAGGCAGGCAAAGTGCTGGTTGTGGGAGTGGGCGCCACTGCAAGAGGCCTTCTAGAACAATTCTCAGTTGTTTGGCAGCCTATAATTACCTGGCGAAGGAGGGGTTGTCACACTCCAAACAGACTCCAACGGGGGTCTGCCTTACTGATTTTAGAGATTAAGATTGGTGTCTGTCTCTTTGCAGAGGCGGGGGATGTAGTGGCTTGGGAAAGAGGCTACTTTAGTGGGGCCTCTTCTTCAGTTCTCAACAGCCTGTGGCCTTAGTGGCTCAGGGGAGGGGTAGGGATGGTGGGAGAATTCATTTTCCTACCATATGCAATTTGTCATTTTCTGGTTGACTTTTGCCAGTCAGCTGTATCTTGCTGCTGTCCTCTGCTCCTTGATTCAGAGTCCCTCAAGAACTAGTACTATTTTCCTGTTGTATTTCTTGGTGTGTTTGTGCAAGATGGTTGCAATGATGATCTGTTTATGCCACCATCTGCCCAGAATCTCCCTCAATATCACTAAATAACATTTTATATAACTTTTGATCTATAATATATTTTTAAAATGAAGACTACATTTTCAAAGAATTTACATGCAACTAGGGAGAGGTATATGAAAGTAAAATAACATGCAATTCATTTGGGGGAAAAGGCAAGTGTGTGTGTGTGTTGTGTGTATCAGAACTCTATGTTTATAGAAAATGTAAGTTTTATACATCCACTTGCATTATTGCCAAAGCAAATAAAACTATAAGTAGAATGGATGCCTTCTAAACCAATAAAAAATAATAATGAGTAGGCCATAAGCTTCAATCATTCAGACAAAAGGAAAAAAAAGAACAAGGACACAAATAAATCAAATAAGATAACAAAAACTTACAGAAATAAGTAAAACTCTACAAATAACACAAAAAAATAAGTGGATTAAATTTGCTTATTAAAGGGCATCAACAATCATACTAACCAAATGAATATAATCTGAAAGTACATTATAGAAGACAAAGTAAAAGCTAAATATCCAAAAAAGGTTAAAATGAAGGAATGAAATATGATCTATCGTTCAACACAGCATAAAATAGAGCAAAGTAATAGAAGTGTATTGGGAGGAGAGTTGGATTGAGAAGAATTCTCAGAGAAGGTATTGTTTTTTTGGAGACGTAAAGAAAAGAATATACTTAAAAAAATTATTCTTAAATATATTAATGGGAGAATTAATTTAGGAATGGTAGGCATCAATTGTCAATATTTTAAACAGAAATAATATGAAAATGGTGTCCAAATAAAAGGAAGTCCAATATGCCTGCAAACCTAGAGAGTGAGATGGAGAAAATCAAAGATGTTTGGAGAGGCAGGCTAGGGCAGACCCTAGAGGGCTTTGTCAGGCAACAGCAATTTTCATTCTATTATTCATCTTAAAACCTTTTATAATATTCTTACACATAAATACTTTAATGATATCCTTATACTTATATTTTTATTAACTGATTCATAAGATTTATATTATGAATAGACTTCTCTGCCAAGAAAGGTATTAGTTTTATGAAGACATAAAGGACAAGAAAAATGACTTGTAGATATTGGTGGGAGAAGTAGAACTTATTCATACTCCTCACATCCCTCAAATCAACCTCTGCATCTTGTTTGTTATTATTTTCACGTCGTGATGGTTTGTCACATTTATTTTCTATTTTTAGTCATACTTTAATTTATTTGAAGCCCTGGTGGGACAGTGGTTAAGTGCTTGGGTGCTAACCAAAAGGTCAGCGGTTTGAATCCACCAGCCACTCCTTGGAAGCTCTACGGGGCCGTTCTACTCTGTCCCATACGGTTGCTATGAGTCAGAATAGACTCAACGGCACAGGTTTGGTTCTAATTTATTTAGTCATGTTTCCTCATGTTTTAATATTAAATGGATCTAATTCTCATCATAAAACTTTTATAACACAGTTTCTCTCTTCATTACTTATTAGGCTGAAATTCGTCTTCAGCCAGTTTTATTGTGAAGTATAAATAGGTGTTCTACTTCCTAAAGCACAACACATTTGAAATTTCCTCTTCCTTAATACTTGAAAATGACTTTACAGTTTAAAGGATTTTCATTAAAGCCTTGATTTGTGTTGCTACATTTTTCCTATCATTTAGTATTCTTAAAGAAAATTCAGAGATCAGTGTGACATTTATATAATATAGGTGACTTGAGATTTTTACCTAGATTTCCAAGGTATTTTCAATATATGCTTATAGCCTGTATTTTTACAGGATACAGATGTTATTACTGAGATTTGTTTTATGGCACAAGACATAGTTTCTCTTGCCAATGTTCATGGACTTTTAGATAAAGGTATGTATTCTATTGTTGCTGGGTGAGATGTCCTGTTTATAAGCCTTAATAATACATATTTTTTTTTTTCCAATCCACTTGTGAATCTTCTAGTAAGAAAATGTAAGAGGCTACCCAGGGCACATTGCACACTGAGACTATGCCTAAAATAATAACAATGAAAACATCACCTGTTGTGCAACTCTGACCCTTAATTTGTTCTTTGTGCTTATGAAGGCTGACTCCGGATGTGGATGCAGGTGAGGCTACAGGTGAAAAGTGTTAATGACCACAGCTTCACAGCGCTGGCAGTGACTGACCAACCCTTTGAGAAGGAAATGCTTTAAAGATGGAAAGGAGGGGAGTAAATAATAAAAAAGTATACACAACGGAACTGGATATTGGGAGAACAAAAAGTGAAAACAGTGAACAGATAAGAAAAACAGGAAAAAACGAACAAACAAACGTATCTGCTGCTTCAGCGGAGCAACTGGTAGTCTAACGTGCAAGATTTCTTGCAATTCTTCCTTCTTTGAAGTTTTTCTAAGCTTCTATAAAGACACTATTTGGTAACAGCTGCATGAAAAAGAAACACCTACTGGGCCCTCAACTTCACAAAGAAAACATAACTCCCCTTCTTCTCCCATCTCCAGGAGACATCTTCAGCTGAGCCCTGTAACATTTTGTCTGTATGTTAATTTAAGAATTACACTGTTCATACCCATTGCTCTTCTACTTTTTTTTTTAATAACTTTTATTAAGCTTCAAGTGAACGTTTACAAATCCAATCAGTCTGTCACATATAAGTTTACATACATCTCACTCCCTACTCCCACTTGCTCTCCCCCTCTTGAGTCAGCCCTTTCAGTCTCTCCTTTCTTGACAATTTTGCCGGCTTCCCTCTCTCTCTATCCTCCCATCCCCCCTCCAGACAAGAGTTGCCAACACAATCTCAAGTGTCCACCTGATATAATTAGCTCACTCTTCATCAGCGTCTCTCTCCCACCCGCTGACCAGTCCCTTTCATTTCTGATGAGTTGTCTTGGGGGATGGTTCCTGTCCTGTGTCAACTGAAGGTCTGGGGAGCATGGCCGCCGGGATTCCTCCAGTCTCAGTCAGACCATTAAGTTTGGTCTTTTTATGAGAATTTGGGGTCTGTATCCCACTGATCTCCTGCTCCCTCAGGGGTCCTCTGCTGTGCTCCCTGTCAGGGCAGTCATCGATTGTGGCCGGGCACCAACTAGTTCTTCTGGTCTCAGGATGATGTAGGTCTCTGGTTCATGTGGCCCTTTCTGTCTCTTGGGCTCTTAGTTGTCGTGTGGCCTTGGTGTTCTTCATTTTCCTTTGCTCCAGGTGGGTTGAGACCAATTGATGCATCTTAGATGGCTGCTTGTTAGCATTTAAGACCCCAGACGCCACATTTCAAAGTGGGATGCAGAATGATTTCATAATAGAATTATTTTGCCAATTGACTTAGAAGTCCCCACAAACCGTGTTCCCCAGACCCCCGCACTTGCTCCGCTGACCTTTGAAACATTCATTTTATCCCGGAAACTTCTTTGCTTTTGGTCCAGTCCCATTGAGTTGACCTTCCATGTATTGAGTGTTGTCTTTCCCCTCACCTAAAGCAGTTCTTATCTACTGATTAATCAATATATAAAAAAATATTTTATTGTATTTTAGGTGAAAGTTTACACAATGAATTATGTTCCCGCTTGACAATTTTCATACAAATTTTTCTGTGACATTGGTTACAATTTTCACAATGTGTCAGCGTTCTCATTATTTCCATTCTGTTTATTCTGTTTCCATTGATCTAGCTTCCCTTCCCCTTCTTGTCTTCTCATCTTGCTTTTGGGTAAATGTTGACCATTTTGTCTCATATAGTTGATTGTTTAAGGGGCAGATTATTCATGGATGATATTGTTTATTTTATAAGCCAATCTATTATTTGGTGAAGGGTGACCTTCAGGAGTGCCAAGTTCAAACGGTATCTTAGGGTGATAGCCTAAAAAATAAAATTTTCCATTGAGCTTTACCACACTTTTTAAGGCCTTCGTTCGGGGAGAAATCTCAACGGTACCACATACTTACAAGAAATTGTAAGAGATACGCATTCTCAGATTTATCACTGAGTGTTTTTGGTGGTTGCCAGATGTCATTACCAAGAATTGCTTAAGACAAGGTAGTTCCTCTAGTCTCTTTTGATCTAGCAGATCTGACATTTCTTAGGAATTTTTTTGTTCTACATTTTTCTTTCATTCTATCCAGAATCTTTTATTGTGTTCCTGGTCAGAATAGTCTATTGTGGTAGCATGGCACCATGTAGTTCTTCTGGTCTCCAGGTTAGAATTGGTCACGGTTCATGTTTCTTCTTCGAGTCTTTGGTTTCCTTCATTCTCTTTTGCTCCAGATGAGCAGAGACCAAAAGTTGTATTTTAAATGGCCGTGCTCTTTCAGTTTTGAAGACACGTGGGAGGATTTCAGACCTTTGCTCAATTGAAGTTAGACATGGTCATGTGACTTGCTTTGACCCATGGCACATGGGAGAAAGTGCTGTGTGTAATTCTGGGAAGAAGCATTTAATTATCAGAATTGGCTCTCCAAATCTGTCTTCTCTTATCATGGTGGGACATGTAGGAAAGGAGATGATCTAAAGGCAAAGCAACTTGGACTTGTGGAAGACAACAGCTTCAGAGTCACGTGCATCCACTTTGGACTTTGTATGTGTAAGAGATAAACCTGCCTTGTGTGTTAAGATGAGGTCATTACCTCAGTATTTTCTTACGCATCCTAATTAGTACATCCATTCAAACATTACCAGGGTCTCACATGGACAGTATTACTTTTAGCCACTGCTAAGGCACCTGATTTCCATACATTTTCCCATCGATGTCACTCCAAGACCTCTGTCTTAAGCAATTCTTGGTAATGACATCTGTCAACCACCAAAAAGACTCAGTGATAAATCCGAGAATGGGTATCTCTTACAATTTCTTGTAAGTGTGTGGTACCGTTGAGATTTCTCATGGAACAAAGGCCTTAAAAAATGCAGTAAAGCTTAATGGATCATTTTATTTTTGATTTGAATTGATTTTGATTTAAATTTGAAATTTTTACTTATTTTTAAATTTTTATTGTTCTTTAAGTGAAAGTTTATAAATCAAGTCAGTCTCTCATACAAAAACTTATATACACCTTGCTATATACTCCTAACTGCTCTCCCCCTAATGAGACAGCACACTCCTTCTCACCACTGTCTATTTGCATGTGCATTCGGCCAGCTTTTGACCCCTCTGCCCTCTCAACTCCCCTCCAGGCAGGAGCTGCCCACAAAGTCTCACGTGTCTACTTGATCCAAAAGCTCACTCTTCACCAGTATCCTATTCTATCCCATCCACCTATAGTCCAGTCCAATCCCTGGCTGAAGAGTTAGCTTTGGGAATGCTACCTGTCTTGGGCTAACAGAAGGTCTGGGGATCATGACCTCCGGGGTCCTTCTAGTCTCAGTCAGACTATTAAGTCTGGTCTTTTTATGAGAATTTGGGGTCTGCATCCCACTGCTCTCCTGCTCCCTCAGGGATTCTCTGCTGTGTTCCCTGTCAGGGCAGTCATCGGTTGTAGCCGGGCACCATCTAGTTCTTCTGGTCTCAGGCTGATGTAGTCTCTGCTTTCTGTGGCCCTTTCTGTCTCTTGGGCTCATAATTTCCTTGTGTCTTTGGTATTCTTCATTCTCCTTTGTTCCAGGTGGGTTGAGACCCTTTGATGCATTTTAGATGGCTGCTTGCTAGAGTTTAAAACCCCAGAAGCCACTCTCCATAGTGGGACGCAGAATGTTTTCTTAATAAATTTTATTATACCAGTTGACTTAGATGTCCCCTGAAACCATGGTCCCCAAACCCCCACCCCTGCTAAGCTGGCCTTCGAAGCATTCAGTTTATTTAGGAAACTAATTTTGGTTTAGTCCAGTTGCTGATCTCTCCTGCATTGTGTGTTATCTTTCCCTTCACCTAAAGTAGTTCTTATCTCCTATCTAATTAGTGAATACCACTTCTCCCTCCCTCCATCCCCCTCCCAACCATCAAAGAATATATTCTACTCTGTCTAAACTATTTCTTGAGTTCTTATAATACTGGTCTTATGCAAAATCTGTCCTTTTGCATGTGACTAATTTCACTCAGCATAATGCCTTCTAGATTCCTCCGTGTTATGGAATGTTTCACAGATTCACCACTGTTCTTTATTGATGCATAGTATTCCATTGTGTGAATATACTATAATTAATTTATCCATTCATGCGTTGATGGGCACCTTCGTTGCTTCCATCTTTTTGCTACTGTAAACAGTGCTGCAGTGAACATGGGTGTGCATATGTCTGTTCATGCAAAGGTTCTTATTTCTCTAGGATCTATTCCAAAGATTGGGATTGCTAGATTGTATGGTAGTTCTATTTCTAGCTTTTTAAAGGAAATGCCAAATGAATTTCCAGAGTGGTTGTACCATTTTATATTCCTACCAGCAGTGTATAAGTGTTCCAATC
Source organism: Elephas maximus indicus (assembly GCF_024166365.1). NCBI lineage: Eukaryota > Metazoa > Chordata > Mammalia > Proboscidea > Elephantidae > Elephas > Elephas maximus. Next base: position 208,216,181 of record NC_064820.1, on the reverse strand, counting down.
TCTCCACAACCTCTCCAACATTTATTATTATTATTTTTGGATTAATGCCAGCTTTGTTAAAGTGAGATGGACTCTAATTATAGTTATGATTTGCATTCCTCTAATGGCTAATGATGGTGAGAACTTCCTCATGTATCTGTTAGCTACTTGAATGTCTTCTTTAGTGAAGTGCCTGTCCATAATCTTTGCCCATTTTTAATTGGGTTATTTGTCTTTTAGTTGTTGAGTTTTTGCAGTACCATGTAGATTTCAGAGATCAGACACTGATCAGAAATGTTATAGGTAAAAACTTTTTCCCTCTCTGTAGGTAATCTTTTTAGTTTTTTGGTGAAGGCTTTGGATGAGCATAGGTGTTTGATTTTTAGGAGCTCCCAGTTATCTAATTTCTCTTCAGCATCATTAGTAATATTTTGTATACTGTTTATGCCATGTATTAGGACTCCTGCTGTTGTCTCTATTTTTTCCTCCATGATCTTTATCATTTTAGATTTTATATTTAGGTCTTTGATCCATTTTGAGTTAGTTTTTGTGGATGGTGTGAGGTATGGGTCTTGTTTCATTTTTTTTGCAGCTGGATATCCAGTTATGCCAGCACCATTAATTAATTAATTTTTTTTTTTTTGAATTGCTGTTCTAAATTGCTTGGTGCCTCTTTAATATCCGAGTTCCATTTGAAAAAAATCTGGCTTTGATTTAGACAGAATTGTATTTCTACTGTATAATAACAAAGGGAGTACACAGAGAACCCATGAGGCACTTGACTTTTCTTATATTCATTTTGTCTAAAAATAAGGTAAACTACTATATACGTGGGACATTAGATTTAATTAAATTTATAGCATATTTATAATTACATGGAGATTAAATTAAATGTAGGTTAAGCATAGAGATCTCTCTGTCTCAAGAAAGAAAGTGTTCATGGCTCCTTTGAACTCAAATACATCAGAAGCAGCTCACTGTGGTGGCTTCATCTTCTGAAAATTTCAAATAAAGGAGAAATACAGCACCCACACACCGAGAATGCAAGTTGAATTCTTTCTTTGTACTCAAGGTCTCACTCTTACAGTCAAATAAAAAAAAAAAAAACTTGAATATATAGAAAGCTCCTAGGGAAACCAGGCAAACTTCCCTCCCTTCAAGCTTGTATAAAAGAATCTATAATAGCCAGTTTTATTTTTTTGTTGTTGTTTTAAAATGTAATAATAAATTGTTATAATTTGTTTGCTATTTCGTGAATGTTAAGCTCCTGGTGCTTATGTTGCTTAAGAAATAATTTAAGTTTCTCAAAAGTTAATTATGTAACTAGTATTTCTCCTTAGCCAAATATATCCTTGTACACTTAATATGTGCCAAAAATTGTGTTAATTTTCACATATCTTTAAGAAGATGATGTGTGAAATCATAGGAAAAAATAAGTCATCAATTATCTTCATTGAACTAAATCCACCCTTTTTAGTGATGTTTCAAAGACAGTCTCTCCTTCCATTGTTTAAAGGAATATGGGTGGAAATCAAGATTTTTGAGTTTCTTTCCAGCCCAAAAAATTGATTATGTACTTTTTCATTGGCTGATCAATTTCTTCAGCAATCTTTGCAGAGACTCTTTTACTTCTTTGTTCCTCAGGGTATAGATGAGAGGGTTCAACAGTGGTGTGACCACAGTGTAGAAGAAGGTGAAGAACTTTCCATGTTTGGAAGCAAAGTCGTTCTTAGGGTCTGTGTAAACCATTGCCACTGTCCCATAAAACATGAAAACCACCAGAAGATGGGAGGAACAGGTGGCAATGGCTTTCTGCCTCCCCTCTTCTGACTTGATTTTCCCCACAGCTTGAGCTATGTAGCCATAAGATGTTAAGATCAACCCCATAGGCAGGATTGTGAAGAGAATGGCAGAGATGCTCATCTGCCACTCATTGGAGGAGGTGTCTCCACAAGCCAGACGTATGAGGGCAGGCACCTCACAGAGAAAGTCATCCACATGGTGGTGGGCACAGAAGGACAGCTGGAGTGTGATGGGAGATTGGATCAGAGATTCCATCAGGCCAGAGAGCCAGGCCATAAGGGACAGCTTCCAACAGAGAGGAGGGTTCATTATGATGGTATAGCGCAGTGGCTGGCAGACAGCAACATAGCGGTCAAAGGCCATTACCACCAGCAAGACACCTTCTGTGGCACCAAAACAGAGAAACACACAGAGTTGGATGACACAGCCTGTGTAGGTGATGGTCTTCTTAGGTCCCCACAAGTTTGACAACATCTGGGGCACTGTGGTGGTGGTAAAGCAGAGCTCCAAGAAGGAGAGATTGCTAAGAAAGTAGTACATGGGTGTGTAGAGGCAAGGGTCTATACGAGAGAGCACAATGATGGTCAGGTTGCCAAAGATGATCATGATGTAGAAGATTGCCACTATCCAGAAGAGAACCTTCTCCAGCTGAGGCCACTCTGAAAAGCCTAGAAGGATGAAGTCCACTGAGAAACTCGTGTTGGTCTTTCCTGTTGCATTTGACATTGGGGTTTAGACATAATTGTGAGTAGAATTTTGTCAACTGAGTTCAGAGAAAGACTGCACTCTCCTTTATTCAGAGAAGGCAAACATTATTAGTTGTCAAGGAATTCTTGGGGCATACAACGTTTGGCTGTTTTCCCTTATATTAAGCTAATAAGATGCTGTATTTCTTTTATAAGGCTGTATTGTTTACATCAAAGGGGCATTTGGAAGACACCACTCTTTGGAATTCATCTTTAAAATCTGTAATCACAAATACCCCTAGTGGACACCCTCACGACTATCTTATAACATTTCTGTGCTCCTCCAAGATTATTCTTTCAGTCTTGTATGTAATAAAAAAAAAATGTAATAGCTACTCTAAAATAATTGGAATGAAATGTTGAACACAAAGCTCTATTTTTCATATATGTTGTCCTCCAATATAACCTAGTAACCCAGTGCCGTCGAGTCGATTCCGACTCATAGTGACCCTAAAGGACTGATTAGAACTGCCCCATAGGGTTTCCAAGGAACACCTGGAGGATTTGAACTGCCAACCCTTTGGTTCACAGCTGTAACACTTAACCACTATGCCACCAAGGTTTCCTCCTCCAATATAATAAGGCATTATTTTGTTTGTTTTCAGTGATGTTAATAGTGACACTTATAGTGGAGATAATTCTACAAGCAGGTCTCTCGGCTCTCATCAGCCAACAACATAGACTCTAAATAGTGAGATCCCGATCATAATGTTTTTCTTTGGGTGCCTGAAGAAGCGTTTGGCATAGAAGACATACCAGTTTTTAAATGAGGCAAACCTAGGTTGGACACCTGGTCCTTTCACATTAACTAATTTATTTTAAGGAAAAAAAAAAAATCTGAGCTACTACCATTATTTACAAAATGTTTAATTTCCACCTCAGAAGATTCAGGATAACAACATACTGTTCTTGTTGATTCCTTCAAGATGATTCCAACTTGTAGCTACCATATGGGACAGAGTAGGACTAATCATAGGATTTCCTAGGATGTAATCTTTATGGAAACAGGTGGCCTGGTCTTTTCTTCCATGAAGTGGCTGTTGGATTTGAACCACACCTTTTGGTTAGTAGTTGAGTGCTTAACAATTGTGCCACCAGGGCTACTTAACAATATACTAGTACCTGCTAATTTTTAGCACAAAACACTAAACATGTAGTAGAACAGAAAGTTCAGTAATTATTATTTAATTCTTATCCCTCCGATGTTCATTATTGTTATCCTCGATAATCAATTAGGCACATGATAAATTTCAACCAGTAACTATTATTAAATATTTGAAATGAATCAAACTAACAAAATTACAAAATCTGTGATTAATACAAACTTTTGTTTCATGGACAGGAGAAAAGATGATACAGAAATATCAGACAAATAATACTAACCTGAGACAGTGGATTTAGAGAACATTGTCATAAATATTAATTTTCTATCTTCCAGGAATGGTCCAATATTTCAGAGGAAATCAAGAACACGAGAGACACAGGCACAAAAAATGCTGTTACTTGAAAGGAAACTGAGTCATAGGTTGTGAAAATTAGATTATGAAAGTGTATAAACTATGCAGAAATTTGAGGAATGCTATGATTTTTATTTATGATGGACTCCTCTTTTCAGCAGTGCAAAGTATTGGTTATGTGCAAGACCCTGGGCTATGATCTGAAATACGCTGTGAACAAGACAGCTTAAGTCCTGCTTTTAAAAAACTCATAACCTTGAGAGAGACAGTAAGTACACAAATGAGCAAATAAAGAAATGATAAGAAATCAATATTTCAGATGAACAATACAGTTTTTTTATTACACACACACATACACACACACACACACACACACACAAAACCCACTACCGTCAAGTCAATTCTGACTCACAGCAACGCTATACAACAAAGTAGAACTGCCCCACAGGGTTTCCAAGGAGCGCCTGGTGGATGTGAACTGCAGACCTTTTGGTAAGCAGCCATAACTCTTAACCACTACGCCACCAGATGGACATTAGGGTAGTATAGTTGAGGATAAGGATGGAGGATGCAAGAAACAGAGCAAGGGCATTTGACACAGACAGAAGACGGAACACTTTTTTTGCTGATAAAGATGGGTGTCAGCCCCAGGAAGCCAGGCCTGATGAGGAATGGTTAGATGTGAGCAAGTGTGCATTCAGGCCAGGACATCAGATACCTCAGTTGAACACAATTTCCCCATCTAAATTCTCATGATTGTTCCTCTGAACCCATGTCCTTTATTTCTCTGAAAGGCACTCTGGATTAATTACAGAACATCTGTCTGTTTTCATTAGACTGTACCACATAGTCTCAGCAGTCAGTTTCTACAGACAGTTTATTTCATATACATAACTTCATCTGGTTCAGGAAGCAACACTGTATTAAACTGACATTTGGGCAAGAATTTTCATGTTGTCCATCTGTACTTTTGGTTTTAATATACCATTATGCTGAGTGAAATAAGTCAGCAGCTCAAAAAATGTATGTTCCCACTTATATGAAATATCTAGAATAGGCAAATGTATAGAAGCCGAAGTTTGTTAGTGGTGACCAGGGGTGGGAGAGAGGGGGAAAGGGAAAGCCATTGTTTAGGGGGCATTGAGTTTCTGTTAATGGTAATCAAGTAATTCAGAAACAGATAGTGGTGATGGTTGCAAAACATAGTGAATGTAATTAATATTACTGTACTGTAATGTAAAATCATTGAATTGGTTAATGTTTTGTTATATATATATATAGTTATGTTTACTTTAATAAAAAATTAAAGATATATCATGGGCTCAGATTTTCCTTATGGAAAGAAATAATAAATTAAGGTCAATAGTATTATGCAGTATTTGGGAATTGAAATTAAAATGAATTGCATTTTAAAACTTTTATCTTTTTTACTATATCATTGCTTTTTATGAGCACTAGAATTTAAGACAAATATGAAACAAAAAGAAGGAATAAAGTTATCTATAATCCCACCATCAAAGGTAATGTTTACTATAAGAATAGGTTTTTTTTTCTAACATATATCAGTTAATAAATACGGTATATATATATGTAGTTATAGTACATGAAGGATATTAAAGGTAGAATTAAAATTATACTACATATAGCTCTGTATTTCCCTTCATTGTTAGGTACTCTCCAGTTATAGTGGACCTATGCACAACAGATTGAAACACTGCCTGGTCCTGCACCATCCTTATGATTGCTGTATGTTTGAGCCAATTGTTGCAGTCACTGTGTCAATCCACCTCATTGAGGGTCTTCATCTTTTTCACTGACCCTCTACTTTACCAAGCATGATGTCGTCCAGGGACTTGTTCTGCCTGATAACATGTTCAAAGTATGTGAGATGAAGTCTTAACTTACTATCCTTGCTTCTGATGAGCATTCTGGCTGTACTTCTTCCAAATGAGATTTGTTCGTTTTACTGGCAGACCTTGGTATATTCAATATTCTTTGTTGACACCATAATTCAAAGGCATCGATTCTTCTTCCATCTTCCTTATTCATTGTCCAGCTTTCATACACATATAAGGCGATTGAAAACACCATGTCTTGGGTCAGGCACACCTTAGTCCTCAAAGTGACGTCTTGGCTTTTCAAACACTTTAAAGACGTCTTTTGCAGCAGATTTGTCCATCATTTGATTTCTTGGCTGCTGCTTCCATGGGTGTTGATTGTGAATCCAAGTAAAATAAAATTGTTAAATAACTTCAATATTTTCTCCATTTATCAGTATGTTACTTATTGGTCCAGTGGTGAGGGTTTTTGTTTTCTTTATGTTGAGGTGTAATCAATACTGAGGGCTGTAGTCTATGATCTTCATCAGTAAGTGTTTCAAGTCCTGTTCACTTTAGCAAGCCAGGTTGTATCATCTGCATTGTGTTAGTTATCTAGTGCTGCTACAACAAAAATACCACAAGTGGATGACTTTAACAAAGAGAATTTTATTTTCTCACAGTAAAGTAGGCTTAAAGCCCAAATTCAGGGAATCAGCTCCAGAGGAAGGTTTTCTGTCAATGTTCATCAATGTTCCCCCAGACTAGGAGTTTCTTTGTGCAGGGACCTTGGGTCCAAAGGATGCACTCTGTTCCCAGCACTACTTTTTTGGTGGTATGAGGTCCCCCTGTCTCTCTGTTTGCTTCTTTCTTTTACATTTTAAGAGCTTGCCTTAAGACACAATCCAGTCTTGTAGGTTGAGTCTTGCCTCACTAACACAACTGCCACCCATCCTCCATCATTAACTTCATAGAGGAGGGATTTAAAACATATAAGAAAATCACACGATACCGGGAATCATGGGCCCAGCCAAACTGATACCCGTTTTTGAGGGGACATAATTCAATCCATGACATGCATATGGACACTGTTAGCCAGTGTACCTCCAAATTTGATCTTGAGTGCCTTCCAACTTAAATAGCTCATCTTCTAGCACTATATCAGACATCCTCTGCTGCTATTCATAAGTTTTCACTGGCCAATACTTTTAGAAGTAGATTGTCAGGTCCTTCTTCCTGGTCTGTCTTAGTCTGGAAGCTACACTGAAACCTGTCCACCATGGATGTCCCTGCTGTTATTTGATATACTTGTGGCACAATTTCCAGCATCATGGCAACACACAAGCCCCACAGTAAGACAAATTGACAGAACTAAATATTATAATTGGGTGTGTGTTCTCATGTATGTAAACACTTTTAGAAAAGTCATTCTTTTGAATTAATTTAATGCTTCATAACATTCCACCTTAGTAACAAAATATATCTAACATGTTCTCTTTTATTTAAATGTAGGCAACCTGTATTTTTTTTCTAATTTAAAACAACAGTGATAAATTTCTGTGTAATGAATTACATGATTCTATGTATGATCACAATTTAAAATAAATAAATAAAGGTAGCCCCCAACTTACAAGGTAATCGAGTTACAATGAGCTGCACTTAGGACCATCCTTTTTTTATATACCTCATCGTTAGTAATACGTACTACATAAAATGTTGCAGTTTGTAATTTGCTGATGTTATCATTTTAAGATGTTCACTTGTAGTTGTCCAGTGTTATGATTTACTGTTTAAAAAAAAAAAAAAACTGCTGTACAGCAGGCAACAATGACAACTGAAAAAACAACAGCAACAACAATAAAACGAGTTATGAGGCTTCTGTCAGAACCAACTTACCATGGAGTCATCTGAACAGAACTCCATCGCAAATGGGAACTACCAGTAGTGTACCTTTTGGATTCATGTATTTGGGTTGCTTTCTGTCAAGAGTCTATGACAGACCTGGGAGCCTCCTTTTACTTTATTTGGAACACCAGTGATAACCATAGATTTTTTCTTCTTTGCAATTCATTAAGTCAAAGAATGGGGCCTCACTGAGGATTTAATTTTCATTTTTGTCATTCAAGTATTCTTTTGTATTTACTGGTCATCTACAAACATTTCTCTCCTGAAATGTCTACTTGTGCCAGCTTTCTCTTTCTAGTTGATAGGCTTATCTTCTTCCAATTAATTTGTAAGAAATCACTATACGTTACTGAACTTTAGCCTTTGATTTGTCCTGTCACCCACATAAATGTCCCAGTTAAAAAAAGTATTTTAATATGGTTTATCTTTACATATTCTCTTCAGAGATACTTTTCCCTTTTTTTAAGTTTGTATCTATTTTCCATCATATTTTCTTTATTGCATAGTTTATAACTTAGGTGGCGCTTATTCATACATTTGTCTTATTATTATTTTGTTTTATTTTGTGCATCTAAACCTTTAATACATTTGAATTTTTGTATTGCTTTGTCTTGTTTTTTCAGTGTGAGAACAGGATAGAAAATTTACTCCTAATTTGTTATTAAGCTTTCAAAGTTATTTAATGAAGAATCTTTTCTCAGTTCAACAAACTGAAGTGCCAATTTTGCTTCTTGTAATATCCAAATGTTAAAATTCTGCTAGACACAAGGCAATATTTTACAAAACAATCAACTCCTTGACCCTTTATGCCTTTCAATATGAGGAATTTAAATTTCACTGCTGCAATATGAGAAATGAAATGGTTTGCAGTAAAATTGTAGAACAGTCATAAAAACGTGTGTGTATGTGTGTTTTAACATACATATTCTAGAAACAATTTACAGCACCGGCTGCTTGAGGCTAAACAGAGAACAATGATAACTTGTGCTTCATAATATAAATTGAGCTTCATGAAGTTCCATAGAACTTACAGAAATTCTCCTCAAGCCAGGGAAATATAATGCCTGATGAATTTATAAATTCCTTATGTCTTAAATATATCATTTTTGGCCTTTCTACCTTAAAAAATATAAGTAGCTTACCTGGATTGGGAAGCTGGTCAGTGGCAGAGATGGCAAAACTTAAAAACTCACCTCCCCGGGGGTCATTTGTAGAGTGACATCTGTGTCTGCCCTGCACTGGAAGTTTTATCTCAGGCTCTCCCACCTAGAGTGACTTCCCAGTTAAATGCGTGGTGTTGTGTAGATTTGAGGAGATGAGCAAAAAGGTGGGACCACTTTTATTTCATTGAGGGTAAGGGCATAAAGAGCACAGAGGGAGCTGGTTTTCTCAGGAGATTCCTGGGGCTTTCTATCCTTGTAGATAACTAGGTGCCAAACTTGAAGTGTCACGAAGTCCTAGGGAATGAAAAAATGGTTCTCTCATTTTTAATAAATGAAGTGAGCTGTCACTTTTTTAAGTTGAATCTTTTAAATAGCTTCTCCAATTAACATAATTAGACAATCAATGTACTGATTATGTATGCCAAAACTTTTGTCAGTCATTGGTTTATTTATTATTGCTCAAATGTTTGCTGAGCCCCTGCTGTATAAGCATCCCTGTTCTAACTGTTGGAGATACAATAAGGCAAAAGAAAAATCAGAAAAACTTAAGAAAAACATTTTCTTTGTCAGTGTGAAATAAAGAGATTGAAGAACTCAAAACAACGTTTACAAAAGAGAAAAGAGATTCTTAAAATGAGGTTTTCTTAAAGATGAAAAGACAAAAGTGCTAGCTTTTATCTCAGGCATACAATTATGGATCACACAAGTATATACAGGACTGTAGAACATTTCACTAATTCTGTTCTATGAAAATCTGTGTAACAAACATGAACAATCTAAAGGCTTTAAACACAATTCAAAACTAATTCCTGAATTAGAAAAAAATTGATAACGAGGGACAGAAACTCTTCTTTAAGTTATTTCACTTGAGCCATCACCAAACATCACATGTAAAAATAAATAAATAGAAAATGACAAGAAACATAGAAAAAGTACAAAAGAAGAATTATACCATGATATCTACAAAGATCGTTAAATGAAGTAAAAATGTAATCAAATATATTTCTGTGAAATGAAATTCAACTGCTAAGTATGAAGTGTCAAAGGAGTAAATGCAAAACAAACATAACCCAATGCAAACATAGAGATTTGTATTTAGCAGACAAAGCCTAGGTAATAAAAAAAAAACTTGAAAAATAAGAACAGCACATTAGTAACAAGTAAAGAAGAAATACAAAAAAACATACCCATTACCATCAAATTGATTCCAGCTCATGGTAAAGAGCAGAAATAGCTAAAAATGGTTAAGGACTTGAAAAAAACTGAAAAAATATTGAGGAAAATAAAACAGGAAAAATTAAAAGATTAAAAAGAAAATGATACATTTGGAAACCAACAAAAGATGTCAAACATAAGATATAGTTACTGTTATTGAAATATACCACTAAGTGAATACAGCAAAAAGATGTACTCAGATATAATTTTCAAAATATGATCTGCAAGACAGCAGGAAAATCTCTAAGCACATGGGAATTAAACAACAGGAAGACTCAAAGAAAATTTTTGAGAGATTAAAACTACCAATTCTTAATTTTAAACCCAGCCAAGCTATTATTCAAAAGTTAGAGCAAAATAATTTAAAAAAAAAAATAAAAAATGAAGCCACTTTCAGATACAAAGAATGAGTGTTTACTGCTCACTGAAAAAGCTAAAATTTTAAAACATAAATACACAAAGACCCAGAAATTAGGAAAGAAGACAGCGATAAAATTTTGGAACCTGGAAACTAAATGGGTAGCTACTGTATGACTTACTAGGACCTAAAAGGAAACCCTGGTGGCATAGTGGTGAAGTGCTATGGCTGCTAACCAAGAGGTCGGCAGTTTGAATCCGCCAGGCGCTCCTTGGAAACTCTATCGGGCAGTTCTATTCTGTCCTATAGGGTCGCTATGAGTCGGAATCGACTCGACGGCAGTGGGTGGTTAACGATGTAAAAGAGCACAAAACTAAGTTGCAATGAGAGACGCTCACAGTCAAGGTGAATCATTGTGGAGGACAGCTCCAAGACTCAAAGTTGGAATTACCAGGTATTTCTAAAAGAGGGAGTGCAGGTGGAACTGCGAACAGGGGCTGGGTTGAAAATCTGTATAAAAAACTGATAGACCCTTAATCTTTGCACTCACTTCACATAGCTGGACAATGCCTCCACCTATATCTGCAAAACAGTGGAACTTTACGGAGATATTGAGCCTCAGGGCTCTGGTCTTGGAAAAATAGGCATAGCAGAGGGAGTAAAAAGACGTGGAAAATGTACATACTGACTTGTGAGAAACCTCAGCCCTTTCCCTCCTACTTTGGCTCTCAGAAAGCTGGAAGACGGCGTCAGGCGTCATCCTCCCACTGCAGACAGATTCCATTAGGAGGAAACAGACAATGCCAAGTAAAATGCCTACAAAAAAAAAAAAAAATTTTTTTTTTTTTTTTGGTACTGACAATTAGGGGTTCTCAAGTGAATGAACCAGTGAGATCACAGTACAGAGAAGCCCACCAGTTATTAAGCCTCGTTCATGACCAGAAATCTTCCCTTCAGTAGATAGCCAAGTGTCACTAGACTCTTGAGGAAAGCTTTGAAAGTAGAAGGCAGAAACCACAATAATACAACCACCGTGGGGTCGCGGGGTGTGGGAGGTAGAAGTGAGGTAGAGAAAATGCATTTTCTTTAGTGCTTTAATATTAAAGTAGAGGGAATATATTTTCTAGTTTGTTTCAGCATAGCTGTATAAGCTCTGATTAATCTCTAGTCTTTGAAAAATGGCACTGGTTCTGTTCAAGATATGACTGAATAGCCTGTTTCACTCTTAAGAAGCGTGGCTAATCTTTGTTTTGCAAATGGTAAACTTTATTAGAAGTCAAATGTTATCATGAAAGTAGAATTAATTTAAGTAAGTTTAATTTGATTATAGAGTGCTTAATTTTAGTTTTGAAATTCCCCCAATTAGACCTACTGGCACCTCAAAACTGAAAATGTCCTGTGACCCTAATACCTTGCAACATGTTTTCTCCTGTTCAAAATGGGTGATTGAGAGCTTGACATAACTAAAGCCGTAATGTTAATCTCTACGCATTTTTATTCCACCAGCTGCACCGGTCTCTGGCAAAGGTATGTGGAGCTCTCTCAGCTCCTGTGGCCTTGATCTCTCTTCTCTTCTTTGTTCTCTTGAGAAATGACCTTCAGCCTGCAAGACGGCAGCTAGGAAGGCTGCCTGGCACTTTTGATCTTCAACTTTCTTTCTTGTTCCTTATCTCAGTCAGAGTGGACTTGTCAGAACAGTTCCACTAGCCAAGAGACTCTTATGTAAGTTTTTTCAGCCTGTTACAAACATACACATTAGAGTCCAGATGTCTGACATGCATATCTTTAGTTTAATAAACAGTTTCTTGTAGTTGTTCTGTGACGTATAAGACCATCTGTGGGCTACGTGCTTAAAAACATTAGGTAACCTTGACCTTCCCCCTATAAAACCCTCCCGTTAGCCCTTTAAAGCTAGACAGAATTTGGGAGAAATTCAACCCCCTCTGTCTCTTGGACACCGGTGTTCAGTAAAGCCCTCTTGCTGTTACCTCCTCCTGTCTCAGTATTGGCTTTGCAGCAGGTGGCTCAAATCCATGATTTGAAGTAACAGAAGTAAAGTATAAAAAAAAACAGAAGTACAGTATACAGGTAACAAAAGAACACTTTCAAAAAAGAACTGCAATTTTTCTTCTCAGAGAGATAATAATGTAAAAACAGATGTTAAGTTAGAATATGATGCTATAAAAGGAGAATTAGCAGAATAAGAAAAGTTCTTAAGCACATGAACATATTATTCCACAATATTACGGTGGAAAAATGAAGCAGAATAAACAGAGATGGGAAATAAGGTAGAAAAGACTATAAACCTAAAGGTTCAGGTTGGGAGAGCCAAGCTGCAAATAATAGGAATACCAGGGGAAAATAATAGAAAAAAATGAAATGGAGGAAAATATTTAAGTACTATTTCAACAAAGTGTTCTGGAATTTCAAGATCGAAAGTCCCCTCAAGTGTCCAGTGCAATTATTAAGATGCATATTGACATGTCATTATGAAACTTTAATCCACATGCAAATTGAAGAGCTTAAAAGCCTTCAGAGGGGCAACAATTTTCAGAGGAAATATTTCATATCAAAATTACATTGGAATTCTCAGTAGAAATTCTAAAAGAAGAAAATGGACTGATGTCTTTATAATTATGAGGCGAAATGATATTGAACCTAGAAGTGTACACCTTGGCAAAATTCCATCAAGTGCGAGGATAGACTATATTTCCAGACTTGAATGATGTAAAAAATTCTTCTCCCATGTAACCTTGTTTAGTAACCTATGGAGGGATATGCTCTGTTAGAATGAGAGAGTAAACCAAGAATAAGAAAGGCACGGAATATAGACAACAGGGATCCAAGGCAGGAGAGAGAAGACAGGGAAGGGAAATCCTGGGTGGTGGGGCAAGAGGGAGGGGAAAGGATGTTGTACAGCTAAGACTGAGAGCAGGCAGTCTGAGTGAATGCAGGAGGGCAAAGGATGCAGCAGGGATCCCGATGAAGAAGAAACTAGGAGCATTCCTGAAGTGTTTGCAACATTGAAAGGATATTTATGGAGAGAAAACATATACATATTGTACAGAAGCAAACTAAAAAGAAAAACAAACAAAAAACAAATCTCTTAGACATGATTAATTCCACTGGAGAGGTGCAACAACAACAAAAAGTTATGTCGTTAAGTAAATGTAGCCACAAAGCTACTAACAACTCATGTGTGGATATTCGTGTTGTCTTAATAGTATAAACATTGAACATTAGTTTAACAAAATCATTGCTCCTATAATTTTATTGATATGACAGGATGAAGAAATGTGTGTAGAGGAAAAGGGAGTGTGCCATTTATTTACCTGTGAACTCTTAGCTGCAAACATACCCTCTTATTCTTCTACCTGATGGTTGGAACCGCCACTAAATGAACTACTTTTCTCTGATTCCATGACAGATGGCTTCCAGTTATTTTATACCAACAGAGCAAAAAGGGTGGAAAGAAATCCTTCTGTTGTTCTTTTCTTCTGTGCCTGTCAGTGTCATGGCAGCAGCAGGAGCTGGCTCCAGCCTCCTAGATCCAGCCTTCCTCTTTCCCTCAGAGATACGAGCAAAGTCGAGGAAGCACAACCTCCTCAGAAGTCTGAGGGTCTCTTCCAAGATCTAGATTCTGGTTACCCCACATCTTCCCTTTGATAAGGAGCCCTGGTGGGCAGTGGTTAAGCACTTGGTTACTGAAAGGTCAGTGGTTCGAAACCATTAGCCACTTCACAGGAGAAAGATGTGGTAGTCTGCTTGGGTAAAGGCTACAGCCTTGGAAACCCTGTGGAATGATTCTACTCTGTCCTATAGGGTTGCAATGAGTGGAAATGGATTGGACTGGCAATGGGTTTGGGTTTTCCCTTGTTTCCTGAGCTCAAGGGTGGCAACTACCTGTCTCCTACAGTCTTATCTGTGGGTTAGCTCAGGCTCTTTTCAGCCCTTTCTGTTTTGCTCTTTCAGCCTTCCAACCACTGTATAACCAACTTTCTCTATTTGAAAAAAAAAAAATACGTTATGTGAAGGAAAACACACTGGTTTTGTTATTTCACTACCATGAAATCTACCACTGGTATAGCACCTGACAGGAGTCCCTGGGTGATGCAAATGGTTAACATGCTTAGCTGTAATGTTGTGAGGTTCGAATACACTAGAGGCCCCTTGAAAGAAAGGCCTGGTGATCTACTTCAACACATCAGCCATTGAAAATCTTGTGGAGCACAGTTCTACTCAGACACACATGGGGTCACCGTGAGTAGGAATCAATGCGATGGCAACAGCTTTTTTTTTTTTTAATCAAAATATACAAAGAAATGAATTCATTTGTTTTTACATAAAATTAAATGAATTATCACATGCATTCTGAGAAGTCTGCAAATGTTCACACATATAAATGAAAACAATTGGTCACTCATTTATTTGCCGCCAGGGCCGAGATTATTACCCATACTCAGAAATTCTCCTTATACTCTCCCCAGTCACCAAAAGTAGCTATGATTCCCATAATTTAGTCTATCTGCCCGTCTGAGTGCATAATCATCGCTGACTCAACCACACAGTTTGCATGGGTACTTTACAGCCCTCTTGCATTCTAGAGTCCTGCAGCTCCTTGAGTAATGTTTGTGGGTGGCAACTAGCTCTTTGGATCTTGTTTAAGAAGTCCAGCTCTCAGCAAAGTCAAGTGAAGCTTTGCACAGGAACTCTGGAGTTCATTTGGTCTTCGCTGAGGGGCAAACAGCAATGAATCTGTTCCTCTTCTTTTTTAATCTTTTAAAATCTCTCTCTCTCTCTTTTTTGTCTTAAGTCACCTGACATCTACTTTCTTTAGGATGCTCATCTGGTGCTCCATGTCACAGGCTGGTTTTATTTAGATTATATGCTGGTTTCAAACCTTGGGATTCAGAAATCACTTTCAATATCACTGTTTGTCATTCTGACTGTTCGTACAATCCCTTGTGCTGCTGCTATTGTTATTGTGTGCACATGTATCCAATAATATGGATTCTTTTCACTCTAAAAATCAGAGCCTTCCTCCCAAAATCTCAGCTAAGTATTAAGGAATATAATTTGTACAATTTTATTTATATAATTTTGAACAAACTGTAAAAAATTAAACTGTAGTATTTAGGGATATATATTTATCTGAGTCGGAATCAACTGTATGGCAATGGGTCTGGCTTTGGTTTGGTGCTTACCTCATAACACAGTAAAAATCAAAGAAATGATTATTATCAAGTTCATTTCCCAAAATAAATGATCAGTACTCTTCAAAGGTGCCAAGGTCTGACTGAGACACTGTTACAGACTCGAGAGACAAAAGCAAAGTAACCACTAAATGAAGTGTGGGATCACAGATGGGATTCTGGAACAAAAATAGAACATTACTAGAAAAATCAGTGAAATGCTAATTTCCTGGTCCTGATAATTGTAGTATGGTTATGTAAAATATTAGTATTAGGGAAAGCTGGTAAGGGATACATGGAAACCTTTCTGTATGCTTAAAAGTAATTTAAAAAGTTTAAAGACATTCAGAATAATCATTAATTTCGTAGTATGGGGTTGCGGAGATTGGGAAGAGCCACAGGAGGGCTGTGAAATGCTAACCATATTCTATTTTTTGACTTGGGTGATTGCTAGATTAGTGATTTCATAAGTGTTTGCTTTGTGATGATTATTAAACTGTAAGTTTTTATTCTGGTACTCATATGTGTTATGTCACATGTCATAATATAAAGAGATAATAAAAACCGTTAATAACGTGATTGTTTCTGTCTGAACCTCTGCTTTTGCTTCTCTCCTTAGTGATCAAAGTCAATTAGCTTCTTAAAATCCCAGTAAAATAATTCTTGGCCTCAAGGAACCTGGGCTGTCAGGCTAAAAGGGCCTTTGCACACCTGACCTGGTTGGCCCTGTCAGATGAGCCTTAACAGGTGCATCCTGTCCTCAGCCCATCCCTACATACCCATTTCTGGAAGCCATTGTCCTGATCCTGGAACTCTGGCTTTGTACCATCGGGGACAAGAAGCTTGGGGACCGAGGTGCTTGCTGTACAGTATTTTGCTTAAGTAAGATATATTAATTCATGAAAAAATATTTTGTAATTTAAAAGGATCATGAAATAATATTTGTGACATTTTAATGCAGTAGACTTCATTGTGAAATGGAGTAATGCGCATCCATGTAAATAATTACAGAAATGTTTAATGGCAGCTTAAATTTACTTGCAGTTTGCTCTTGACTACCAACCCACCCAGCAGTGTCACAGAAGAAAGCCTGGTGATCTGCTTCCATAAAAATTAGTCAAGAAAAGTCTATGGGGCAATTCTACTTTGTAACACACGGGGTTGCCATGAGTTGGAATCAACTCAAGAGCAACTTTTTTTTTTTTTTTTAATATACTTGCCAGAATAATAAAGAGGAAAAAAGCACATTAAGCATTTACATATATAATAAAAATAAATAGCTACAAACAAATGTGCCCAAAGAATTCCTTCTGTGTAGTAGCATTTTGGATAAATATCTTCCTTCAGTTTTATAAGATAAAAGGAAGAGAAATTGCCAAAGATATATGCTTAAGGCAAAAAGCTTCTATTCCTTTGATAATTATAAAAATGTATCTGGAGAAAAACGGGAAAATCTATATTAGGAAAATTTTATTTTAGCAACAAAGCAAATCAAATAATGATATGTATGGTGTTTTCATATGATTTATTGTGTTTTTCTGATCGCTTCTAGAGTAGTTGCCGAGTATAAATGAGATACAGCTTGAAAAATACTGTATCCGGTAGATTGAGGGTAGCGCCAAAAAAAAAAAAACGGCTCAGAGGTCTTACCCGAAGCCAGATAGGAACAACAATGTTTCCACTACCACCCAATTAAATAGACACTGTGATGATCCAAGTTGCATATATGAGAAAACCAGGCACCCTGAGGATGGTAACCTGCCCATGTACCGTGGAATTTACACTCATGTGCTCTGATTCTCAGCACTGACCCCTTAATCTGGAATGTACGCCTGGTGATGGGTTGACAATAATGATGACCGTGCTGAAGATGATAACTATCACAAAGAACTAAAACCAGTTGAGTTGACTGACCACAAAGAACTAGGATCCAGGATAGAGCTGTACATATATTAACATAGTGAACGCTCACACAAGTCAAGAAGCTGTGGCACAAAGAGGTTCAGTGAATTCCCTGAGTCAGTAAATGGTGGAGCTAGGGATAGAAAAAAAAAAAAAAAATTTTTTTTTTTTTTTTTTTTGAGGGATGAGACCCAGCTAATTTGTGCTCTTAAACACAGCACAACACTACCTCTGGTAATGATGTTTTTGTCATTAGCTACCCTTGAGTCAGTGGCCCCCATGACTGATTGTGAATCAGGTTTGTGATTCGAAGTGTTTTCATCGACTCCTGGGTGCAGTGGTTAAGTGTTTGGCTGCTAACCAAAAGGCTGGGAGTTCAGTCCATCAGTCACTCCTTGGAAACCCTATGGGGGCAGTTCTACTTTGTCCCATAGGGTCATTATGAGTTGGAATCAACTCCACGGCAATGATGTTTTTCTTTTTGGCGGGGGTGGGGGGGACAGCTAGGGTTTATACGAAGCAGATCACCAGGCCTTTCTTCTTAGTCTGTCTTAGTCTGGAAGCTCCACTGAGACTTTGTCAGCATCATAACACACAAGTCTCCACTGATAGAGGGGTAGTAGCTGTGCCTGAAGCGCACTGGCTGGCAATGGAACCTGGGTCTTCCACAGGGAAGGTGAGGATTCTACCACTGAACAGTCATTGCCCCTACTCAATGCAGAAAATACCTGAAGCCGAAAAGAAAAACTAAAATCTCCATCCATCCTTCATAGGCAACCGCAGTAATATTTCGGTGGATGCCTACCTTTTTGTCGTTGTTGTTTTTGTTTGTTATTTTATTTCCCTAACAATACACACTTTTAAAAAATACGTAACAGAAAATACAACTGCTTTAGGAGTCTGTCATTTCAGCCATTAGCCACAAGGTGGCAGAAGGATGCAATTAAAATGGTCCCATAGCAATTGTGGAAGCCCTGATTGCCCAGTGGTTAAGAGCTAAGACTGCTAACTGAAAGGTCAGCAGCTGGAATCCACCAGGCGCCCCTTGAAAACCTTAAGGGACAGTTCTATTCTGTCCTACAGAGTAGCTATGAGTCAGAATCAACTTGACAGCAATGTTTTGTTTTGTTTTGTTTTGTTTATAGCAATTCTTATAGATAGAATCTCGAAATTATCACATAGGTGTTTGTTTTTGTTTTTATTTTAATGGGTTTTTCTTCCCCAAAGAGACACAGGGTCCTTATGAGTCGGAATTGACTGCACAGGAATGGGTTTGTTTGTTTGTTTGTTTTAAAAAGACAGAAAAGCAAGGCTTGGATGCAATCACAAATGTCCATTTGTTTCTATATTTTCCTGAGGTATTTATTGGTTCAAGAGAAACTCCTGGTGAAAACTGTGCCTGGAGATTTAAAAAATGGATTGTGGCTAGATGCCAAAGGCAGGGCTTCCTTTGCTTCAAGGAGTAACAGAAATGAATAGTTACAGACTCAGGAAATCTCTACTAAGAAGTCTTTCCCTCTTCTTGACTTTTGATTACCTCTTAGCAAAACAGAAAAGGATTGTACAAAGAGGTTAGGTAACACGCCCAAGGCCACACAGCATGGAAATAGCAGAACCAGGATTCAAACTCCAGTGGGCTTAACGCCAACCATACGGTCTTAAAACCACTCTAATTTGACTCCGAAATAGGGGAAACAAAGTGGAAACAATTAAAAACTAGTTTCCATAGTGTAGGGGTTATCATGTTTGCCTGGCAAGAGAAAGGTCCCTGGTTAGCAACCTAGTGGAAACAACTTTCTTGGAAACGCTGGAGGCATTTTGGTTAAGTGCTACTGCTGCTAACCAAAAGGTGAGCAGATGAATCCATCAGGTGCTCCTTGGAAACCCTAGGAGTCAGAATAAAAAAACAAACCTGTTGCCGTGGGGTTAATTCCGCCTCATAGCGACCCTATAGGACAGAGTGGAGCTGCCCCATAGTGTTTACAAGGAACGTCTGGTGGATTCGAACTGCCGAGCTTTTAGTTAAGTTAGCAGCCATAATTCTTAACCACTATGCCACCAGGATTTCTTTTAATTAAATATAATAGAAAAAATATATAAAATCCAGTTCATTTAACAACTGAAAAATCATTTAATGAGTTTACACAAAGATAGGAGATAGAATATTTTAATAGCATTTATTGTAACATTTTAATAGCTTTTTAACTCACTCAGTGAGTCCACCTTTGGGTTCAGAGCAAAGAGCAAATAGAAACTCATCTGCTTACCAGAGAAGCAATCACAAAGCTCACATTAGAAGCATGATGTGCTAGGTGTCAGGGTGCCTCTGGAGGACCTAATCAGTCTTCAATTTCCAATTTGTCACCTTATGATGCCAAGTGACACCACACTCTACAAGAAACTTCACAATGGTAGCAATAATGCTGGTTCTACTGCCTTTAATTGTCCAAATAGACCAATTCATTTAAACAAAAAGCTTTAGAATACATATTTTATGCTGCAAAGTACAACCCAAACAAAAAAGTTGATTCCAACTCATAGCGACTCTATAGGACCCTGTAGAACTACCCCATTGGGTTTCCAAGAAGCTGCTGGTGGATTCAAACTGCCAAAATTTTGGTTAGCAGCAGAGCTCTTAACCACTGCACCACCAGGGCATAAATGAGTATGACATGTTTTCCTCACATAAATAATGATAAATCTGTAATATTAGCCATAGTAGTTGCTGTTGTCATTGTTGCCATAATTAATTGTAGTTAATATGTGGAGCGTTTTCTATTTGCTATGCATTGTGTTAAGTATACTTCATGGATTATCTGAAAAATATTCTTTTATTAAATTCATATATTCTGTCCGAAGGGGGTCCAAGGCCTGACCTACAACCCTAACATTTCTACATATTCAACTCTCCTGCTTTCTAAGATAACTATTCAAGCTTCTCCACTCTTCTCAAACTTTAAACAATTCCTCCCTCCTCCTCACTCACAGATGTTGCCGTAGCTTCTTGGTGCACTGAGAAAATGGACACTGCCAGAATCAAATCACTTGTATCTGCTGTAGCTCCAGTTTCCTCCTCCTACAGTTGACAAACTCATCATGCTTGACTATTTCCACACTGTCAGTCTCAAAGGCCATCCCTTTGGAAGTTCCCTCCATTTTTCATCCATCGTCAACCTTCACTTTAAATTGAAATGTTCCCTTAAACATACAAACACATGCAATATCTCATATGTCATCCCAGGTATTGCCCAATTTCTCTGTTCCTTTTTACAAATATACCATTCTAAAACTTTTTTTAATACTATATGTACCATGCTCACTTCCTATCCCTCCATTTTCCCCTGATTGCTCCCCAAGCACAACTCCATTAAAATTGTTGTTAGTAGAGGTCACACCTAATCTCCATGTTGCCAAATTAAACTGTCAAGTCTCATTTCTCACATTAATACAACTATAAATTGTGCTTGTCGTGGCTGATTATCCCCTCTTTCTTTCAACACTTCATTCACTTGTGTCTGAGATATCACTTCTTTTTACCTCATCAGACCCTCTTTCTTATCTCATTTTCCTCCCTGACTGCCTCAAGGCTCAGTCTCAGACCTTTCCTTAATCTCATTTGTTAAAATACTTTTATACTCTGAAGACTACAAAATTTATACCTCAGTCTAGGACTATAATCTGAACTCCTGGCTGCTGACTTTTTGAAGTATCAGTTAATCATGTAACAAATGTTTAAAACTTATCTTGTTAACAACTGAATTCTTGATTTCTCCCACTCAAACCTGCCACTCTAGCAGTCTTCCAAATCTCAGTAAATAGAAATTCTGTTTTCCATCCACTTGGGCCCAAACCATTGAGTTATCCTTCATTCCACCTTCTCTCCCAGTATACGTGCAATCCATGAGCTAAATCCTGTTAGCTAGTCCTCCAGATCATTTCCAGAATCTGCCTCTACTACTCCACTCTACTCCAAGCCATCTTAATTTTTCACCTTGGAGATCTCCTACATTGTTTTCCTTTATCCAACATGCTCCCTCCTCTATTCTTCACACTATAGCCACAGTAATCCCTTTACAGATGGAAATCTTGTCTTGTCACACCTCATCTGAAAATTCTTCTAGGATTTCCCATCTCACTCAAGCAAAACTCAAATTGCCTTCAAGTGTGTTGTGGGATTACACAGAGCTGTGAAATGATGAAGTCCTTTTCCAGGGTGGGCTCTTGCTTCATCTGCTCTCCTACTATTGTATAGTAACACAGAAGGCGGTACAGTGCTTCTCTCTGATGCTAAATATTAGACAGAGTCTATTCCTTTGAAAAGGTGTCTGATCCTTGGTCACCCATACATTCATTCAGCAGGTTCAATTCAATTCATCCACTACTTATTGTGGTCTAGTATGTGTCAGTTGCTATATTCAGATCAGGACATGCAAAGGCGATCTCAGAGCTTTGCAAAATTTCAACAATAAAAGATATGGCTAAAATTTGTGTGGTTTCAGTTCTTTGTTACATGCTGGTTGCTATTGTTATGCTTTATTGCTATTAAAATAATCACATAGATTTTGGCACTAAAAATTCAGTAGTGTTGGAGGGGATTTTTGTTTGTATGTTTAATGCCGAGTCAGTTATGAAGGAGACATAGTTCAGAATAAAAGGCGATTCTGTAAATTCTAATATCTGTTTTATGTATGTGTGTGTTTTGCTTTTTCCTCTTGGAGGCAAGAATCAACACAAGATTAATCCTTTAACTTACTAAGTGGGAAACAATTTTTGATAATTATCCAAAAAAGTCTCTGTGTAGTTGATGAAACATCTTTCTACCCCAGAATAATCCAAACAGGATGAATTGTCTTAATTTCCAATACTAAGTACTCTTTGACAGATGCCCAAATAATCTGTGAAGAAACAGGATACATGGAGGCGATTCTTGGGGGGAAAAAAAATGATGAAAGACCATCCCTCTTGTTGAATCTCTAAGCATCACTTTTTGCTACTTTCTGAGCAGATGAGCATCGCACAAATACCTTTTTAAATGCCCCCATGACGTCCTTGTTCCTGAGGCTGTAGATCAGGGGGTTGAGCATGGGTGTGACCATGGTATAGAAGGCTGACACTACCTTGTCCTGCTCGGGGATGTGGAATGACTGGGGCAGCACATACGTGTAGAAGGCAGCCCCATAGAAAATGCTGACAACGGTCAAGTGGGATGAGAAAGTGGTAAAGGCTTTTCTCTGGCCTTCTGCAGAGCGCACGTGGTAGACAGTTAACAAGATGAGAGAGTAGGAAGTGGAGATGATGGAGATGGGGATGAGCAGCATGAGTACACAGCAGATGTACATCAGAGTTCCATACAAGGATGTGTCTGCACAAGCCAGCTTGAGAACTGCAGGGACCTCACAGAAGAAATGGTTGACACTGCAGGGGCCGCAATAGTTGACATTCATAGTGATGGGGGTGAGCAGAAAGCCATCAAGAGAGCCACCAAACCAGGCACCAGCAGCCAGAAGGAGACACACCTTGCGATTCATCAAGACTGGGTACCTAAGGGGGTTACAGACAGCCACATAGCGATCATAGGCCATGAGGCCCAGAAGAAAGGCCTCTGAGCCAATCATGGTCAAGTAGAGGAAGATCTGGATGCCACAGGCCACAAAGGAAATGGTCTTCTCTTGGGACACCATGTCAACCAGAAGCTTTGGGACAGTGGTACAAATGAAAAGGGTGTCCATGATGGACAACTGGCTGAGTAGAAAGTACATGGGGGTGTGGAGGCGGGAATCCACCTGAATCAAAAATATCATGACCAAATTCGCAGTTACAGCCACCGTGAAAATAGCAAGGATAACTGTGAAGACAATCCCTGCAGCCTGACTGTTCACTAGAAGCCCCAGCAGGATAAAGTCAGAGGATGAAGTGCTGTTCTTCATTGCCAGAACCTAGGACAAATTCAGGTAAACAGGAAGTCACAAAATTCAGGAAAGAAAGTAGGATATTCAGCATGGGAGAAATGCCCTATGGTCAAGATAAAATTTTCCAGGGCAGAATGCTAGAAAAATCAAAAAGACTAACAAACCTTGTGTCATAAAACTGTGACTATGGTTCAACTTCTCCTTATTGGGGAAGGACCATTTTTTATGGTGTTTTTATATTAAAAAAAAAAAAAAATTTTTTTTTTTTATATTCACTCTTTTGTACTTAGGTTGTGATAATGGTGTTTTCTATACATGCAATAGAGGCTTTATCTGTCCTGTTCACTCAGCAGTTGTAGAATTGAGAAAGTTGCCCAACCCATAGTAGGTCTAAGTATATACTGGTTGGAGAAAAGAATGAATGATTGATTCATTGACTGATTGAATAAAGGTAAGTGAAATGAATAACTTAAGAAATGAATAGTTTGATATTTGTTGTGGCTTCATGAATAAAATTTTTCTTATCTCTCCATTCTTTTTTCTTTTTGCTAGTACCTAAATTTGTATCACTTAACTGTCGCTTGCACTGCTTAGTTATCCTCCTAGCTTATCTTTCTACAAATAGTTTTACTCTCTCATTTACTTGTATCAGTCTTCCAGAATAAAATTCCTTCAACAAAAGATATGATCATGCCAGTAAGCTGATTCTCTGCATTGTTCCCATTGCTACCGTGTTTTGGGGGATGGAGACAGAGAAGCAGTTAGAAATAAAACTTGGGCAACTTAAAGCCATTTAACCAAAAGACATACAGGAAGAAAGAATTAACCAAGCCTGCCTACCAATGTTTATCTGTACTTTTAGGCCAAAGCTAACCACAGGATTAAGACTCTGTGAAGTAGATAGGAAAATGGAAATAAGAATGTGACAGCAACACGCCACAATTTAGAAAAGGATTTTCATCCCTAATTCATACCAGATGGATTAAAGATTCAAAGGTTTACAAAGAAAAGAAAAAGAATCATAAATACAATAATGCACACCCGCCTAAAGGTAGATCTTACTGACCTGAGCATTTAACATTTATCTATGTAAAAAGGTAAGTCCCATCAAGGGACAAGCCCAGAGGCACACTGCAATGTAATTTTCTGTGCCATTCCTAGAATGACTGCTAAATACTGTATGCCTCGCTATGTGGGGTTGCCATCTGCAGCAAATAAAAATAC
Organism: Elephas maximus indicus; assembly: GCF_024166365.1. Taxonomy (NCBI): domain Eukaryota; kingdom Metazoa; phylum Chordata; class Mammalia; order Proboscidea; family Elephantidae; genus Elephas; species Elephas maximus. Next base: position 208,191,511 of record NC_064820.1, on the reverse strand, counting down.
AGGGTGTAAGATTGTTTTTATTTATTTGTTTTTGTATAACTATGTCCTTAAAAGACTGGCAACATGCTTACAGTGGAAAAAAAAAAAATGCTGTTTATACAAAATCCAAAATTAGCTGATACCATGGTAGAAAGTCATGCTTGGTTTCACAAAGAGAAAAGAATAGTAACAACAGTGAACAGTGACCGATAGAAGCAGCAAAGTCTAAGCAGTAGTATGTAAAGCCAAAATTTTAATTGATAAAATTGCTATTGTTGTCATGTGTCTGTGAGTTGACTCTGACTCAAAGCAACCCTACAGGAAAGAGTAGAACTGCCCCACAAGGTTTTTTAGGCTGTAAATCTTTATGGGAGCAGATTGCCACATTTTTTTCTACCACAGAACAGCTTGTAGGTTTGGGCCAGTGACCTTTTGGTTAGCAGCCAAGCATAAAAATAAAAAAAATTGTCTCATTCCAAGTTTCTCTCTGATTGGCATGGCCAAATTACTCTAAAAAAACAGCACGAAGCTATTGTTCCGTTTGTCAGGTCTTCCTAAATACCCTGTGGACAAAACTCTGAAGTCAGGTGGCAGTGAGTGTTAGGTCATCTAGCCTGGTCATCCATTCACTTAAATTCCATTCCATTTCCCAAAGACAGTTGAAAATAAACATTGTCTAATAATGTATTCCTTACTTAATTTCAAGTCCATTGATTTAAAAGAAATTCACTCTATTTCAGTCTCCAAAAACATCTACACTAATGGGTTGAGGTGAGGGGGCTCTTTCCTTCGTCATATCCAGGAAATTCAAACATTTTACCTAAAAGTGTAAATCAGTTTAAATAAGTGCCTAAATTTCTGACCACATCCTCAGCTAGTAGCCTGGTTCATGCCATTGTACTTCACCTGGGCTGTTCCAATAGCTTTCCCTCTATGCCCTTGCTCTCCCTTGTGTGTGGTCTCATCACAATAATCAAAGTTGTCTTTGGAAACCTTCCTCTCAGACCAAGTCACTCTATGTTCAAAATCTGAAATGGTTGCTTGACTTCCCAATTTAAGGCGTGGCTTATTTGACCCTTTTGCCCTCTGAGGTCACCTCCTGCCCCTCTTGCCTGTTTGCCCCTCTGCTGGTGCCTCAGTAGACTCCTCGCTAATCTTCATCCAAGCCCTGGACTTTTGTCTCAGGTGTGCCCCCTGCCTGGGGCTCCTCCCCACATCTGTGGATAGTCATCCCCACATATTCTTCAGGTCTTTGCTCAAAAGCCACCTTCTCAGAAGGGCCAAGGTTGTCAGCATAGTTTAAACTAAACAAGAGACTCACCGCTTCCTCCCTTTTCCTAATCTGCCTTTGCTGTCATAGATCTTCATTCAGGTAGGTCCCAAATATTGTATAAAAGATTACTGTGGCTTCAAATGTTATTATCCACCTGGGATTTTATTATACATATTGATAATGTAGTTTAAATTCACCCTAAGTTAAATAGATAAAAAAGAAAGGAAATCATTACATGCTTTGTCTCCACACGAAGTTTCCATCTGCCCTCTATTATCAGAAAAAAAATTGCATCCTAAAAAAAAGTCATATGGCTTATTAATTTTTTTATTTAATTAAATTTAACAATGCTGTAATGGACTTAGCTCAGTGTCAATTAAAATCAATTGTGGTAGGCAGAATATTGCCCCCCCCAAAATGTCCTCATCCTAATCCTTGAAACCTATGAATATATTACTTTACACAGTAAAGGGACTTTGTAGATATGATTAAATTAAGAATCTTGAGATGGGGAGATTGTACTGGATTATCTGGGGGAGCTCAGTGGAATAACACAAGTGTTTATAAAGGAAAGAGGAAGGCAGGAGGTTCAGAGAAGACATGACAATGGAAGCAAAGGTAAAAGTCATTCCAATGAATGTGCCCCATCTCTGGAAGCTGGAAAAGGGATGGAAACTGATTCTCCCTTGGAAACTTCAGAAAGAATCCAGCCCTGATGACACCTTGATTTAGCCCTAAAGACCCATTTTTGACTTCTGACCTCTAGAACTATAATACATTTATGTTATTTTAAGACATTAAGGTTGTGGTAATTTGTTACAGCAGTAATAAACAAGTAATAAACGAATGCATACTTTTTCTCAGTTTTTTTAAAGTAATCAGGACAAGTTGCTAATGATAATTCATATCTACAATGCTCACTGCACGCCAGAACACATCTGTACACGGCAATGTTTTGGCGTAGTCACTCTTCACAGCACCTCTGTGAGGCAGATAATTAAAATTTTCCCCATTTTACAGTTGGAGAAATTGAGACATAATGATAGTGGGGGAAACTGGGACCAGGCTTCAGAAATCTGACTTTGTTTTCTGTGCTCCCAGTCACTATGCTCAACTTCCCCCTTAAGGCACAGTATTCTTTTTTTTTTCCCTTGGAGTTGCAAATATACTTAACAAAATATATGCCGTCTCAACAATTTCTACATGTGCCCATACAATTCAGTGACATCGATTACATTCTTCAAGTTGTGCCACCATTCTCCCTATTCTTTTTCCAAATTTCTTCACTATTTATATAAGCTCGATACCCTCCAGGCAAAAACGCCTCCTCCCCCCTTCCTCCCACCTGTGGTAACCACTAATAATCTTAAGGGTACAATATCTTCTTAAGCATCAGTTAAGCTTATAACCAGCTTAATAAATACATGCTATGAGCCCATAGGAAACCCTGGTGGCATAGTGGTTAAGTGCTATGGCTGTTAACCAAGAGGTAAACAGTTCGAATCAGCCAGGCGCTCCTTGGAAACTCTATGGGGCAGTTAGTTCTACTCTGTTCTATAGTGTCGCCATGGGTCGGAATTGACTCCCGTTTGGTTTTTTGGTTTTATGAGCCCAATTTTGGAATGCATTTCTGATCAAAAGATGTTAACAAAGTAATGAAGTAACAAAGTAAAGTTAATTATTTTCAGAAACCCAAAATTCTCCCTAACCTTTGGGCAATTCTTAGTCATCATATGTCAGTAGGAGCCTGGCTTCATACTGAAGTTCAAGGGGAGAGAGAACCTCCTCATCAGGTGTACCCTGAGCAAGACCTTGCAAAGACATCATTTTCTCCAAGGCCAGCCTCAAAATTTCACTGTTAGCCACACTGCATGGAAGATGACTTTGCCTTAACACCAAGCAGACAAGAGAATCCCCCATCTAATATGCGTGTCCCCAGACACACCGCCGTTATGTGACCAGCTGGTATTGATTATATGATACCCCAATTCCTTGTTTGGAAATCTGAGAATTAAAGGAGATTCTCTGTAATGTTTGTAAAATTCTCACAACTAAATTTTTTTGATGAAATATGGAAAAAAGCCTTTCTTTTCTGTTTCCCTGCCAGCTTGAGCAAATACCTACTTGCGGAACTTTCTGTTTGTTCCGAAGGAAAAACAATATCTAAGGCTTATCCAGCAAAAATCAACATTTCCTCATGATATTACCATACTTAGTAGAAATTAGATAAGAACTGGCAAAGTTGGAAAGAATTTATGTACAGTTTTGTTGTTTCTAACTTCACCCTTGATGTGTAATTCTATGTGAGATTATAGAAGTCATCTACTTTCTTGGGCCTTCAGCTTCCACCCTAACTCTTCAACACTGGACACCCAGGAAAAAGACAATGATAGTAATAACAATAAAACACTGAAATGTGTACTTTCTAGTTCTAAAAAAAAAGTTCTAAGCCATCTAAAAAGGAACAGCTTTTGTTTATTCATTCAACTGATATTTCCTGAGCACATATTATATGTCAGGAAAATTTCTAAGCACTTGGGATGCATCACAGAACAAAAAAATATCCACCTGCCCTTTGTTATGTGTTGAGTAAAATCTGGTAAAATTAAGTAAGTTTAACAGGCTACTCAGGGAAAAAGAAAGCAGTACGGGATAATCACGGTTGATGCTATGGGTTTTTATTTATTGCCTTTATATTCTTAATTGGTTGTACAAACCAAAGGAATAAAGTAGAAATAGAAAATTTAAGAATTTTTTTAAACTTGAGTTTCTAAAATTTTGAAGGAGGCACTCACTGAAATGTTTGGTAATTGTGTTTCAAGAACAAAGGAGGCATTCAGGCTTAGCAAGATCTACTCTTAACAAAATCCCAACTGAGAATGACTTTTAAAACCTGTCTGATTTTAGCTAATTATATTCATGAATTATATTTGTCAATCAGCCTGTTTTTTTTTTAAACTAAATAACCTCTCAATGCTATGGAATTTTCTATTATTACATTTTCCCTGCCTTGTGTAAATACCTTCTATATTTCAAACATTTCGTTTTCCCATTGCTGACAGACCTCTTAGCAGGACTTTGCTTTATTTAAGACCATCTGATTAGGCAGCTTCGTATGGTCACTTTCTAGGCAAAAGTGGCCTGCATTCTCCTCTCCATACTACATAGCCATCTAATATTTTCAATTTCTCCTACCTTCCCTTCTTGTCTGAAACTTCCGTATTTAATAAAGCATTTAATAAGCAGGTTTATGCTGTCCACTATTAAAAATTTTATACCATTATGAAATAAATATGTAGAAACAAGAGTCCAATTAGTATATAACATTCATATCTGTCACCTGAGAAAACCCCACAGGGAGTCCAAGTGCCCCTCATCATGAAGCCCCAGGTCCTTGGTAGACCAGGGAGCTGGTATCCCACAGCAAAAGAACAGGAGGGTTATCAGCCTGTTGTTCCCAGAGGGACTTTTGTCCCCAGGCCATTAGGATTAACAAGCTGACAGTTGTGCATTGTACAATGTGCTTCTCTCCTTTGGAAATTTTCGATCAATTAATAGCAAGGTTTGGGACCAAAATCTTGACCCAAAAGTCAGAAGACATGTTTTTGAGGTCCCCCTCTGAGAGAAGAAATAATCTCTGAACATCAGCTTATCTATCTCCCATGCGGCTAATTCCTTTCCTAAATATCTTGTAAGACTTGGTGAGGATCAGAATCAAAATGAGATAATGCAGTTTATATGCTTGGAAAACGGGGACTGTTTTCTCTGCATATTTTCCCATAATCTAGAACAGTGCCTGACATTAGTAATCACAATTAGTGATTTTGATTAATTTTAAGTTATTATAATTTATTGTAACTTACGATGTTCATTCCCACATTAATGCGTTATATTAGTTTTAGCCGAGCCCTGATGACGTGGTCATAAAGAACTCGGCTGTTAACTAAAAGGTTGGCAGTTCAAATCTACCAGCTGCTCCTTGGAAACCCTATGGGACAGTTCTACTCTGTCTGAAAGGATCGCTGTGGATCAGAATTGACTTGAAAGCAACAGGTTTGGGTTTTTATTTTTTAATTAGTTTTAGTGAAGAGGAAAAATGATGACCTTAGATTTACTATATAAGAATTTGATAAGGACAAAAAAAAAACCCATTGCTGCCAAGTCGATTTCTATTTATAGCAACTCTATAGGAGAGGGTAGAACTGCCACATAGAGTTTCCAGGGAGCGACTGGTGGATTCAAACTGCAGATCTTTTGGTTAGCAGCCAAGCTCTTTACCACTGTGCTAACAGGGCTCCAGAAAACTGGGGGAAAATCCCTATCTACTCCCTTTTAGGATGGAGCAGGTCCTATGTGTAAGGGGAATAGTGCCTACCATACAGAGGATGCATTAAATAAGTTTTTTTTAATTGTATGAAGTATAGCACACATACACAAAAGTGCACACGTTGGTGGCACGTTTGATAAATCATCACAAAGTGAACACACTCATGTGACCACTACTGAGGCTGAGGAATAGACTATAAACAGCATGCCAGAAGTCCCCTTCTTCCCCGTCCTAATCACTAACTCCTCTATATCACTGGAGACTACTCTAAATATACCTTCCTTACTTGTTTTTCAGGTACTTTTGAAATATCTATTAATGTTTGTGTTAAATCCCCTCAATAAATATATAAATAATTTATTTTGGCAATGTAAGAATGAGAGACTTATTAAATATTAATATATAACTACCCAGCTTCATGCAGGGAAATAACAAAGACAAAAATGCTCAGTGTAGCAGGGAAATGTGAAGCATGAAGTAATTTTGTAGAGGGAAAGACCAGGAGTAGTTGCCTGGCTATAGGCTGGGGAGGGAAGAGGGAGAAGGCATTAGCAAGAATCAAAGGGAATTGAAAAGTGAAAGGAACTGAACTGAAGTCACATTGAATATATTTCTTAACTCAACCCTAGTTTTTGTTTCTTCAGTTGAAGAGATTCAATTCTCCAGGCCGTTCTTCTATTTCCTTAGTTTTTTTTTTTTTTTTTTTTTGATTGCTTCTTTAGGAGGAAAGATGAAGCTCTTAGGAATCTTATGAGGTAAAACTAACCTCTTGATTAGCATACCAAAGGGGATATTTTTTTATCTGAATCAACATTGATGAAGGAAATGATTTTCCCTCTATGCTGACATTAGACTAAGTAACATAACATGATATGGTATAATACAACATAAGACTGAATAATATCTACTTAATCTTTGCCAAATGTGAAATCACTTGATTGTCCAAAGTTCTCTTTCCTAAACCTTCTATTGATGTAAACAACACCCAAAAATTAATCATAACTTCTCTTTTATTTATAATATTTCAGAACTTTACACACATAGATAACATTGAGTAAACGGATGGTGGAAACCTCAGTGTGGTCTTTGTTTAGTTAATATTTTAGGCATTCACTTACAAATTCTTAGTTACAACCAAATCACACCTCATCCCAACTAGTTTAAAAGGTAAATCTTTGTGTACCCACATATCAGATGGATAAGTCGAGAATAAGAAAATTGAGGAACTTAACTCAAGGGAGCTAAGTATGCTAATGAAACTATTTTGATTTATTCATTATATGCTTATCAATTATTTATTTAGGAAGACCCTTAATGAGATGGATTGACACAGTGGCTGCAACAATGGGCTCAGGCATAACTACAAGTGTGAGGACGCGGCAGTATTTTGTTTTGTTCTGCACAGGGTTGCTATGAGTCAGAACCAACTCAACAGCACCTAACAACATTATTTATTAAAGCATAAATGTAAGTCGTTGTAGAATTGTAGCAATGTTATGATTTTAATGGCAGAAATCAATTTTCAATCAATCAACAAAGTTATTATAAGGCACATGTGAGACTCTATGTAATATAAAGACATGGTAACTATACACAGTTTGATTTACACGCAGGCATGGCATAGGAGCAGAGAGCTGCTTCACCCCCCTGAACTAGCCCGGGGGGGGGCCTAGCTGGTTCGCGCAGGCGGCGTGGCCCACGTGGCTGGTGGGAGAGGTCCCCCAGGGGCAGCAACTGGTCTTGGAGTGGGGAGAGTGGCATCCCAGCAGGGACGCATGGTAGCGGCGTAGGCGCAGGGAGCTGCTCCACTAGCCTGTGCTGACCCCGGGGAGGGTGCCCAGCCGGTTCGCGGGGGCAGCGCGGCAAAGCGGCTGGCAGGACAGGGAGTCCCCAAGAGGCAGCGACTGATTTTGAAGTTGGGAGTGCACCGTGCCAATAGGGCAACCTTGATGTTGGGCGTGGGGCTGGCAGCGGAGGATCTGACTGTGACTCCAGCAGGCCAGACCCCCCGGGGGCAATCTCCACACAGCCAGCACACATAGGCGACGCGCCACGTGGAAATCTCAGATATAATAGTCATTCCAAGCAAGACAAGCAACTCTGGCTATATTCTGAGGTGCTACTCTCCTATCTCTCTGATCCCTCCCCCACGCTCCCCAGGCAGCTTCATTAACATCCGAATAGCCTGAGCCAGAGGGAGAACTCTGATAGGGATCTGACAGCATTTTTTTGTTTGCGGATTTTCTGGAAAAACTAGTTTCCCAGTGATGGCTCGGAGACAGCAGTCCATATCAAACCACATAAAGAAGCAGACCATGACAGCTTCTCCAACCCCCCAAACAAAAGAATCAAAATCTTTCCCAAATGAAGATACAATCCTGGAATTATCAGGTACAGAATATAAAAAACTAATTTACAGAATGCTTCAAGACATCACAAACGAAATAAGGCAAACTGCAGAAAAAGCCAAGGAACACACTGATAAAACTGTTGAAGAACTCAAAAAGATTATTCAAGAACATAGTGGAAAAATTAATAAGTTGCAAGAATCCATAGAGAGACAGCATGTAGCAATCCAAAAGATTAACAATAAAATTACAGAATTAGACAACGCAATAGGAAGTCAGAGGAGCAGATTCGAGCAATTAGAATGCAGACGGGGACATCTGGAGGACCAGGGAATCAACACCAACATAGCTGAAAAAAAATCAGATAAAAGAATTTAAAAAAATGAAGAAACCCTAAGAATCATGTGGGACTCTATCAAGAAGGATAACTTGTGGGTGATTGGAGTCCCAGAACAGGGAGGGGGGACAGAAAACACAGAGAAAATAGTTGAAGAACTCCTGACACAAAACTTCCCTGACATCACGAAAGACGAAAGGATATCTATCCAAGATGCTCATTGAACCCCATTTAAGATTGATCCAAAAAGAAAAACACCAAGACATATTATCATCAAACTCGCCAAAACCAAAGATAAACAGAAAATTTTAAAAGCAGCCAGGGAGAAAAGAAAGGTCTCCTTCAAGGGAGAATCAATAAGAATAAGTTCAGACTACTCAGCAGAAACCATGCAGGCAAGAAGGGAATGGGACGACATATGCAGAGCACTGAAGGAGAAAAACTGCCAGCCAAGGATCATATATCCAGCAAAACTCTCTCTGAAATATGAAGGCAAAATTAAGATATTTACAAATAAACACAAGTTTAGAGAATTTGCAAAAACCAAACCAAAGCTACAAGAAATACTAAAGGATATTGTTTGGTCAGAAAACCAATAATATCAGGTACCAGCACAATACAAGGTCACAAAACAGAACGTCCTGATATCAACTCAAATAGGGAAATCACAAAAACAAACAAATTAAGATTAATTAAAAACATAATAATAATAATACACATAACAGGGAATCATGGAAGTCAATAGGTAAAAGATCACAATAATCAAAAAAAGGGACTAAATACAGGAGGCATTGAACTGCCAGATGGAGAGTGATACAAGGCGATATAGAACCATACAAGTTAGGTTTTTACTTAGAAAAATAGGGGTAAATAATAAGGTAACCACAAAACGGTATAACAACTCCATAACTCAAGAAAAAAGCCAAGAAAAACGTAACGACTCAACTAACATAAAGTCAAACACTATGAAAATGAGGATCTCACAATTTACTAAGGAAAACGTCTCAGCACAAAAAAGTATGTGGAAAAACGAAATGGCCAACAACACACATGAAAAGGCATCAAAATGACAGCTCTAAAAACTTATTTATCTATAATTACGCTGAATGTAAATGGACTAAATGCACCATTAAAGAGACAGAGAGTCACGCACTGGATAAAGAAACACGATCCATCTATATGCTGCCTACAAGAGACACACCTTAGACTTAGAGACACAAACAAACTAAAACTCAAAGGATGGAAAAAAATATATCAAGCAAACAATAAGCAAAAAAGAAGAGGAGTAGCAATATTAATTTCTGACAAAATAGACTTTAGACTTAAATCACCACAAAGGATAAAGAAGGACACTATAGAATGATAAAAGGGACAATTGATCAGGAAGACATAACCATGTTAAATATTTATGCACCCAATGACAGGGCTGCAAGATACACAAATCAAATTTTAACAGAATTGAAAAGTGAGATAGAAACCTCCACAATTATAGTAGGAGACTTCAACGCACCACTTTCGGAGAAGGACAGGACATCCAGTAAGAAGCTCAACAGAGACACGGAAGATCTACTTACAACAATCAACCAACTTGACCTCATTGACTTATACAGAACTCTCCACCCAACTGCTGCAAAGTATACTTTTTTTTCTAACGCACATGGAACATTCTCTAGAATAGACCACATATTAGGGCATAAAACAAACCTTTGCAGAGTCCAAAACATCGAAATATTACAAAGCATCTTCTCAGACCACAAGGCAATAAAACTAGAAATCAATAACAGAAAAACTAGGGAAATCAAATACTTGGAAAATGAACAACACCCTTCTGAAAAAAGACTGGGTTATAGAAGACATCAAGGAGGGAATAAGGAAATTCATAGAATGCAACGAGAATGAAAATACTTTCTATCAAAACCTCTGGGACACAGCAAAAGCAGTGCTCAGAGGCCAATTTATATCAATAAATGCACACATACAAAAAGAAGAATGAGCCAAAAGCAGAGAACTGTCCCGACAACTTGAACAAATAGAAAGTGAGCAACAAAAGAACCCATCAGGCACCAGAAGAAAACAACTAATAAAAATTAGAGCTGAACTAAATGAATTAGAGAACAGAAACACAATTGAAAGAATTAACAAAGCCAAAAGCTGGTTCTTTGAAAAAATTAACAAAATTGATAAACCATTGGCTAGACTGACTAAGGAAATACAGGAAAGGAAACAAATAACCCAAATAAGAAACGAGAAGGACCACATCACAACAGAACCAAATGAAATTAAAAGAATCATTTCAGATTACTATGAAAAAATGTACTCTAACAAATTTGAAAACCTAGAAGAAATGGATGAATTCTGGAAAAACACTACCTACCTTAACTAACACATTTAGAAGTAGAACAACTAAATAGACCCATAACAAAAAAAGAGATTGAAACGGTAATCAAAAAACTTCCAACAAAAAAAAGCCCTGGCCCAGACGGCTTCACTGCAGAGTTCTACCAAACCTTCAGAGAAGACTTAACACCACTACTACTAAAGGTATTTCAAAGCATAGAAAATGACGGAATACTACCCAACTCATTCTATGAAGCCACCATCTCCCTAATACCAAAACCAGGTAAAGACATTACAAAAAAAGAAAATTATAGACCTATATCCCTCATGAACATAGATGCAAAAATCCTCAACAAAATTCTAGCCAAGAGAATCCAACAACACATCAAAAACATAATTCACCCTGATCAAGTGGGATTTATACCAGGTGTGCAAGGCTGGTTTAATATCAGAAAAACCATTCATGTAATCCATCACATAAATAAAACAAAAGATAAAAACCACATGATCTTATCAATCGATGCAGAAAAGGCATTTGACAAAGTCCAACACCCATTTATGATAAAAACTCTTACCAAAATAGGGATTGAAGGAAAATTCCTCAACATAATAAAGGGCATCTATGCAAAGCCAACAGCCAATATCACTCTAAATGGAGAGAACCTGAAAGCATTTCCCTTGAGAAGGGGAACCAGACAAGGATGCCCTTTATCACTGCTCTTATTCAACATCGTAGTAGAAGTCCTAGCCAGGGCAATTAGGCTAGACAAAGAAATAAAGGGTATCCGGATTGGCAAGGAGGAAGTAAAGTTATCACTATTTGCAGATGACATGATCTTATACACAGAAAACCCTAAGGAATCCTCCAGAAAACTACTGAAACTAATAGAAGAGTTTGGCAGAGTCTCAGGTTATAAAATAAACATACAAAAATCACTTGGATTCCTCCACATCAACAAAAAGAACACCGAAGAGGAAATAACCAAATCAATACCATTCACAGTAGCCCCCAAGAAGATAAAATACTTAGCAATAAATCTTACCAAAGATGTAAAAGACCTATACAAAGAAAACTACAAAGCTCTACTACAAGAAATTCAAGAGGACATACTTAAGTGGAAAAACATACCTTACTCACGGATAGGAAGACTTAACATAGTAAAAATGTCTATTCTACCAAAAGCCATCTATACATATAACGCACTTCCGATCCAAATTCCAATGTCATATTTTAAGGGGATAGAGAAACAAATCACCAATTTCATATGGAAGGGAAAGAAGCCCCGGATAAGAAAAGCATTACTGAAAAAGAAGAAAGTGGGAGGCCTCACTGTACCTGATTTCAGAACCTATTATACAGCCACAGTAGTCAAAACAGCCTGGTACTGGTACAACAACAGGCACATAGACCAATGGAACAGAATTGAGAACCCAGATATAAATCCATCCACATATGAGCAGCTGATATCTTACAAAGGACCAGTGTCAGTTAATTGGGGAAAAGATAGTCTTTTTAACAAATGGTGCTGCCATAACTGGATATCCATTTGCAAAGAAAATGAAACTGGACCCATACCTCACACCATGCACAAAAATTAACTCCAAGTGGATCAAAGACCTAAACATAAAGACTAAAACGATAAAGATCATGGAAGAAAAAATAGGGACAACAGTAGGAGCCCTAATACAAGGCATAAACAGAATACAAAACATTACCAAAAATGATGAAGAGAAACCAGATAACTGGGAGCTCCTAAAAATCAAACACCTATGCTCATCTAAAGACTTCACCAAAAGAGTAAAAAGACCACCTACAGACTGGGAAAGAATTTTCAGCTATGACATCTCCTACCAGCGCCTGATCTCTAAAATCTACATGATTCTGTCAAAACTCAACCACAAAAACACAAACAACCCAATCAAGAAGTGGGAAAAGGATATGAACACACATTTCACTAAAGAAGATATTCAGGCAGCTAACAGATACATGAGAAAATGCTCTCGATCATTAGCCATTAGAGAAATGCAAATTAAAACTATGATGAGATTCCATCTCACACCAACTAGGCTGGCATTAATCCAAAAAACACAAAATAATAAATGTTGGAGAGGCTGCAGAGAGATTGGAACTCTTATACACTGCTGGTGGGAATGTCAAATGGTACAACCACTTTGGAAATCTATCTGGGGTTATCTTAAAGACTTAGAAATAGAACTACCATACAACCCAGAAATCCCACTCCTCGGAATATACCCTAGAGATACAAGAGCCTTCACACAAACAGATATATGCACACCCATGTTTATTGCAGCTCTGTTTACAATAGCAAAAAGCTGGAAGCAACGAAGGTGTCCACCAACGGATGAATGGGTAAATAAATTGTGGTATATTCACACAATGGAATACTACGCATCGATAAAGAACAGTGACGAATCTCTGAAACATTTTGTAACATGGAGGAACCTGGAAGGCATTATGGTGAGCGAAATTAGTCAGAGGCAAAAGGACAAATATTGTATAAGACCACTATTATAAGATCTTGAGAAATAGTAAAAACTGAGAACGCATACTTTTGTGGTTACGAAGGGGGGAGGGAGGGAGGGAGAGGGTTTTTTATTGATTAATCTAGATAAGAACTGCTTTGGGTGAAGGGAAAGACAACACTCAATACATGGAAGGTCAGCTCAGTTGGACTGGACCAAAAGCAAACAAGCTTCCGGGATAAAATGAATGCTTCAAAGGTCAGCGGAGCAAGGGCGGGGGTCTGGGGAACATGGTTTGCGAGGACTTCTAAGTCAATCGGCAAAATAATTCTATTATGAAATCATTCTGCATCCCACTTTGAAATGTGGCGTCTGGGGTCTTAAATGCTAACAAGCGGCCATCTAAGATGCATCAATTGGTCTCAACCCACCTGGAGCAAAGGAAAATGAAGAACACCAAGGTCACACGACAACTAAGAGCCCAAGAGACAGAAAGGGCTGCATGAACCAGAGACCTACATCATCCTGAGACCAGAAGAACTAGTTGGTGCCCAGCCACAATCAATGACTGTCGTGACAGGGAGCACAACAGAGAACTCCTGAGGGAGCGGGAGATCAGTGGGATGCAGAACCCAAATTCTCATAAAAAGACCATACTTAATGGTCTGACTGAGACTAGAGGAATCCCGGCGGCCATGCTCCCCAAACCTTCTGTTGGCACAGGACAGGAACCATTCCCGAAGACAACTCATCAGACATGAAAGGGACTGGTCAGCGGGGGGGAGAGAGATGCTGATGAAGAGTGAGCTAATTATATCAGGTGGTCACTTGAGAGTGTGTTGGCAACTCTTGTCTGGAGGGGGGATGGGAGGATAGAGAGAAAGGGAAGCTGGCAAAATTGTCATGAAAGGAGAGACTGAAAGGGCTGACTCAATAGGGGGAGAGCAAGTGGGAGTATGGAGTAAGACGTATGTAAACTTTTTTGTGACAGACTGATTGGATTTGTAAATGTTCACTCGAAGCTTAATAAAAGTGAATTAAAAAAAAAAAGAATGGGGCCTAGGACTCACCAAGTGTACCCCACTAATGCTGTAGAGGAGAAAATGGAGGGCCAGGAGAAAGGAATGATGACACATGACCAGCAGTGACAGAGCAGGTGGTTAGAAGTCAAGATCTCCAGCTCTAAGTATAAAGTGTTCACTGTTGCACCATGCAATCTAAGTATCCAACATGTATATACAATCCCTTTCTGCTTCAATTATTCAGCCCAGTCGGGTTTCATATGCCCATGCAAGGAAAATTTCAGGGAATACCTTTAAGAAATAATTATCTTTCTATTTTTAAAAAAAAAAAAAAAAAACTTTTCTCTAATGGAGGTCCTGGAAGCATACTTGTAAGTCTTAGGGAGTGAGAAATTGAGAAAGGGGTTCGAATGAAATTAAAAATATATATATATATATATTTTAATCTCCTCCTAAGCATGCAGAAAACCTTCATCCACACCTGACCACATACGAAGAAAGCAATCATTGTCTTAAATTACAGAGGGCAATCATGTTTCTCCCTTAGTAATGAGCATCCTTGCCACCTACCCATTAAATCTGAAAATTCCCATTAGTATTTAAAAATTTCTCATAATGAATAGTAAGTGAACTCTTCCAACTATCAGCTAAGCTATTCCTTTCCCTCTTCAGTAAATCCATTTAGCATTTCTTAACTATTACTAGATGCCTTTTGGCTTCCTGTATTTTGGGCTAAATTATTCCTTTTTCATTAGACTGGCTGCAAAAAAGTGAATGTTTGCACCCATCCTTCTTAATCTTGAAGAAACCACTGTGTCAGCCATTAACAGATAATGTCACAGCAGGGTGTTCCTTTAATAGTCACAGAGTGATGCCTGGGGTTCCATGAAAATCTGAGATCCTACCTCAGAGCAGCTTAGTCCAAGTCTTAGTAAGGCAACAGTAGAACAACAGACTTCTTAAATACTCTGGTATGGAGGTGGGGCTTGGTCCAAAGAAGGCTTCTCATTTGTAATGGATTGATGTTTCTACATCCCTCAGGAGGAATCTTCTGGCAGCAAGTAATTCAAGCTTATTTGGTTTGCCTTGTGCATTAAGGGAAGATCAGCCAAAGCCGATTCCCTCTTGCTGGAGGGTGCATTCTTTTCCCAAGTGAAAAATTGTAATCATTTCTTGATATTTCATCATAATTCTGGCATCTCTTCAGAGTAATAAAAAAAATGAGCAGGGAGTGAGGGACAGACCCCCCAAAATATTTAAAATTTCTAAAAGGGGTTGTAGTGATGAATTAGAAGTTGTACTGCATTAAAAAAAAAAAAAAAAAAAAGATTCTTTTCCATGTCACTGGTTTATTTTGTATGAAGAAAAATTAGTTATATGAAAAAACATGTATTTGAAACCTAAAGAGTTTGTTTTTCAGAATTATTCGTCTAGCGATTAGTGGAGAAGGAAATCAAATTCAGTATATATATAAAAAAAATGAGAGAGAACATAAAAAGGAAGAAGATAAAGAAGAAAGGAAATGAGGAAGAAAAAAAGAAAGCAAAAGGAAGGAAACAAGTGATTGAGTAAAACAGAGGTCATGTATTTTATGAAAACTCTTTTGCGTAGGTATTTATGCATAGGTAAGAGATTTATACATGAAAGAAATTAGGCACTTAAATTCATTTTATTTCTCTAAAGATAAATAAGGAGAAGGAAGTTGTCTTGTTTGGGGGAGAAGAGCAACTTTAAAAATACTAATAAAATACTACTACTAATAATAAATAGCATCACTGAATAATTTTCAAACATTAGGTGTGGTAATGGGTACCTTACTTATACAATTTCTAATTACTCAAAATCATTAGACCTACACTTCATGCTCCCTACAATACAAATAAAAAAAAAAACAATATTTTCAGCCATCAAAATGATAGTAGCTAATTCTTCCTAAAAAAATGTTATATGCATAATAATAAATAGAAAAGTTCTTCAATTAGATGTTGGATCTACTTGAATAGACTTTTCCCTCCAGTATGATGTGTCTCACTACAGAGTCACAAATGGGTTGTGTCAAATATTCACCCTCTCTGCCCTGGATTGGCCTGGCAGTGCCTGGGCTGGCTACAGCCACTAGGGAGTTGACCTTGCTGTCTGCAACTATCTCATACCTTGCTTGTGGATGGGAAGACTTAACATTATAAAAAAGTCTATTCTACCAAGAGTGATCTATACATTTAATGCAATTCCGATCCACATCCAGAGGACATTCTTTAATGAGAAGGAGAAACAAATCACCAACTTCATATGGAAGGGAAAGAGGCCTCGCATAAATAAGGCATTACTGAAAAAAGAAGAACAAAGTGGGAGGCCTTACTTTACCTGATTTTAGAACCTATTATACAGCCACAGTAGACAAAACAGCCTGGTACTGGTACAACCACAGATACGTGGACCAATGGAACAGAATTGAGAATCCAGACAAAAATCCATCCACATATGAGCAGCTGATATTTGACAAAGGCCCAAAACAGCTAAATGGGGAAAAGACAGTCTTTTTAACAAATGGTGCTGGCATAACCTTGAAGTAGGTCTTGGTGGAAGCATTTACACCACAGAAATTGGCCAACATTATAAATCAGATTCTCTCTCCTCCTACCATTATAAATATCCGTCTGCAAAAAAATGAAAGAAGACCCATACCTCACTCCATACACAAAAACTAACTCAAAATGGATCAAAGACCTAAATATAAAATCTTAAAACTTTAAAGATCATGGAAGAAAAAATAGGGAGAACGTTAGGAGTCCTAAAGAACAGTATAAAAAAACATTATAAAGAATGGAGAAGAAAAACTAGATAACTGGGAGCTTCTAAAAATCAGACACCTATGCTCATCCAAAGACTTCACCAAAAGAGTAAAAAGACTACCTAGAGACTGAGAAAAAGTTTTTAGCTATGACATTTCTGATCAGCGCTTGATCTCTAAAATCTACATGATAAAGACAAATAACCCAACTAAAAAATGGGCAAACGATATGAATAGACACTTCACTAAAGAATACATTCAGGTAGCTAACAGATATACGAGGAAATGTTCACGAGCATTAGCCATTAGAGAAATGGAGATCAAAACTACAATGAGATTTCATCTCACTCCGACAAGGCTGGCATTAATCCAAAAAACACAAAATAATAAATGTTGGAGAGGCTGTGGAGAGATTGGAACACTTCTACACTGCTGCTGGGAATGTCAAATGGTACAACCACTTTTGAAATCGATTTGGCACTTCCTTAAAAAGCTAGAAATAGAACTACCATATGGTCCTGCAATCCCACTCCTTGGAATATATCCTAGAGAAATAAGAGCCTTTACAAGAACAGATATATGCACACCCATGTTTATTGCAACACTGTTTACAATAGCAAAAAGATGGAAGCAACCAAGGGGCTTGTCAACAGATGAATGGATAAATAAATTATGGTATAGTCACACAATGGAATACTATGCATCAATAAAGAACAGCGAGGAATCTGCAAAACATTTCATAACATGGAGGAACCTGGAAGGCATTATGCTGAGTGAAATTAGTCAGTTGCAAAAGGACAAATATTGTTTAAGACCACTATTCTAAGAACTTGAGAAATAGTTTAAACTGAGAAGAAAACATTCTTTTGTAGTTACGAGATGGGGGAGGGAGGGAGGGTGGGAGAGGGACATTCACTAATTAGATAGTAGATAAGAACTACTTTAGGTGAAGGGAAAGACAGCACACAATACAGGGAAGGTCAGCACAATTGGACTAAACCAAAAGCAAAGAAGTTTCCTGAATAAACTGAATGCTTCCAAGGCCAGCATAGCAGGTTAGGGGTCTGGGGACCATGGTTTCAGGGGACATCTAAGTCAACTGGCACAATAAAATCTATTAAGAAAACATTCTGCATCCCACTTTGAAGAGTGGCATCTAGGGTCTTAAATGCTAGCAAGCAGCCATCTAAGATGCATCAATTGGTCTCAACCCACCTGGATCAAAGGAGAATGAAGAACACCAAAGACACAAGGTGATTACGAGCCCAAGAGACAGAAAGGGCCACATGAACCAGAGACTACATCATCCTGAGACCAGAAGAACTAGATGGCGCCCAGCTACAACCAATGACTGCCCTGACAGGGAACACAACAGAGAACCCCTGAGGGAACAGGAGAGCAGTGGGATGCAGACCCCAAATTCTCATAAGACCAGACTTAATGGTTTGACTGAGACTAGAAGGACCTCGGTGGTCAAGGCCACCCAGATCTTCTGTTGGCCCAGGACAGGAACCATTCCCGAAGCCAACTCTTCAGACTTGGATTGGACTAGACAATGGGTTGGAGAGGGATGCTGGTGAGGAGTGAGCTTCTTGGATCAGGTGGACACTTGAGACTATGTTGGCATCTCCTGCCTGGAGGGGAGATGAGAGGGTGGAGGGGGTTAGAAAGTGGTGAAGTGGACATGAAAAGAGAGAGTGGAGGGAGAGAGTGGGCTGTCTCATTAGGGGGGAGCGTAATTGGGAGTGTGTAGCAAGGCATATATGGGTTTTTGTGTGAGAGATTGCCTTGATTTGTAAACTTCACTTAAAGCACAATAAAAACCATATAAAAAAGAAGTTACACTTAAAATCAAATGATGTTATAGAAATAATGGTTACTTTGTTTTTTTTATCTTTTAAATTAATTCATTCATTTTGAATTAATTTTGACAGTGAGCAGGGCAGAAAATAAGTTCCTTTCTTCATAGAACTTATAAGTAGCAAGATACAAAATGTGGAACTAACCATTATAGCTGGATACAGCTCCTTGGTAGAGTATAGAATTCTATCTTTAAATAAAAATTTTAAATGGGTAAAGCTACAGTCATTAGCCAGTATATGCTTTTCAAAAAATATGCCTGTAAAATAATTCCTTGAGTATGTTTTGGATGCATTAAAAAAAAAAAAAAAAAAAAAAACCTGAGCTTAAACTAGTTAGTCTTTCAATACATCTAAGAAATTACCGCTGTTTACATTTGACTATTGCTAGTCTGCAAATGTCCTGCCTTGAGCAAAATTTTAATAACCTCAATGTTTTAATCAAGAAAACATATTAATAAAGTAAATGTCTCATTTTCAAACCAACAGGGGATAATCTAATAAACATACAATCATTGGGTCTTTTCACAAATCTAGTTTTATAAAAGCATTCATGATGAGGTGAGTGAGAAAATAAAAAATGATGTCTCCTAATTATTTTCTAAATGTTCATTAATATCTCTTTACAAAAGAATGCAAATGTTTCTTGGACTAAACATCCTTCAGGTTCCCAAACCTATAGCGACTGGAACTGCACAAATGAAATCATATCTCAAGTCCTAAGTATCAGTTGAACCACACGGGTTTCTATCATTGCTTTCTTCTTTAGAACATCTTGGATGGCCGTTATGAAACGTAACAGGAAAATGTAACCTTGAAGTAGGTCTTGGTGGAAGCATTTACACCACAGAAATTGGCCAACATTATAAATCAGATTCTCTCTCCTCCTACCATTATAAAACATATACACACAGTATTGGGAGCCCTGGGGTAGTGATGTTGGACTGAAACCTCAGACAGGTCTGAATCGGACAGAGGTTCCAAGAGGGAATCCTGCTCGTGAAATCACATATTTTCTTGCTGAATAGTTTCTTCATACGGAAGGAGAGGAGGGAAAAAGATCTATTTCTTCCCTTAAATTGACTTTGTATTTCTTACTTATATATCCTAGAATCTGACGGTATTATCAGCTGGTAAAACTCTCATAGCAGTAAAGATAGATGGTTAACATGCATTCCTGTTAATTAAAATAAAAGATAGTTTTAAGTGAAAAAAAAAAAAGTATTACAAATACAAAAAAGTATGAACTTTTTTTTTTTCTCAAACCAAACATTGGATATGAAATCAGCATCCACATAAACAGAAAACTACCAGCACCCTAGAAACCATTCATGCACCTTCCAAAGGTGCCAACTACCCTGAGCTACTATTTGAGAAATTTGTGCTTTATATCAATGCAGTCTTTTGTCACTTGCTTCTTTAGTTTAACATTATGTTTCTAAGATTAATCCATATTGTTGCAAGTTATTTTAGAGCATCAATTCTAATTGTATGTGTATGTCATAATGCATTTATCCATTTCACCATCAGCGAGTTTTGGGGTAACTTTAATTTGTTTTTTTATATTACAGAATGACTTTTGGTGTACACTACATTACATTTCCATTAGGAATTACCCAAGGGTGGACCTATCAGGCACAGGGTACATATACATTCAGCTTTAGTCATTACTGGCACACACAAAAAATGGCGAAATATCCATTTTTTTGTTTGTTTGCTTGCTTTTTTTTTTTTTTCTTATCTTTCCCCCCACTGGTATGAAAAATTCATTAGAGCAGGTGCTTCGTCTCTATTCTTCACAGCTGTGATGAATGAAAGAATGAGGAATCTGTATCTGAAGGACATATAGTACTATCAATCACATTCCTTGAAATCCTGGGATCTAGCACACTAAATTAAAGATGTACCCTACAAAAGTCCCTTAATTCCCTGAGTCCCAGTGTTCTCATCTGTAAATTGGGACTCATAAGTGCTTCATTTGTTATGAGGTTCTTAGAGGATGATGAACCTGACAAGGCACATATATTGTTCAATTTTAGACAAGGATGGACAAACATATGATTATGATCATGACTATGTTTCCACAACAGTAATTCAAAATGGTGAATTAGTAATTTAATAAAGCCACCTTTTCAATTCCTGAGTGAACTCCTTATGTAATTGTACAGTACCCTGAACATGTGTCACATGCTTTCTGTTCTCAATTTCTGGGTCAGTGGGAAGCGTAGGTATAAATCATGAGCTAACTGCTATTACCTGGCTGACATATGCTTAACCTTGTTGACCTTATGGCATGATTGAAAAGTGATTTTATTATCTGTCTTAGGTATCTAGAGCTGCTATAACAGAAATACCACAAGTGATTGGCTTTAACAAACAGAAGTTTATTCTCTCACAGTTTAGGAGGATAGAAGTAAGAATTCAGGGCACCAATTCCAGTGGAAAACTTTCTCTCTCTGTCAGCTCTGGGGGAAGGTTGTTGTCATCAATCTTCCCCTGGTCTAGGAGCTTCTCAGCACAGGGAACCCTGTACTCTGCTCCTGGCACTTCTTTCTTGGTGGTATGAGGTTGCTCTCTCTGCTTGCTTCTGTCTTTTATACTTCAAAAGAGATTGACTCAAAAAACATCCTAACCCTGTAGATAGAGTCCTGCCTCATTAACATAACGGCCTCTAATCTTGGCTCATTAACACCACAGAGGTTAGGATTTACAACACATAGGATAATCACATCAGATCACGAAATAGAATGACAGCCATACAATACGGGGAATCATGGCCTAGCCAAGTTGACACATAGTTTTGAGGGACACACTTCAATCCATAACAGTGCCCTTCCAATTAGCACTCCAGTAAGTTTCTCTAACCTCCTGGAAACCCCTTCAAGCAAACAAAACACTCATGTTGTCTTCTCTGGTAAATATCTTTGCCCTGAACCATCAATTTTAACTCATCTGAAAAATAACTTACTAGTGTGTTGCAAGCAAACAAAAGTTAAATACCATATTTTTACCAAAAGTGAAAAGCACCTAATGATTGTAGTGAGTACAATGACTGTTGAAAAAGTTATTTATGACTCTTTCTCCCCCATGACAAAAGGGAGCACATACACCAATTCTCCTTCTAAAAGGATGGCTCATAGTATTGCTCAAAAAAATAGAAAAGATGATATTTCTCTTACACTTAGATGGTGAGCTATATTTATACAGTAGTGTCACAAATTCCAAAAGTGCCACCTTCCCTCCTTCAATATAGTTTACACAATTGAAAATAGAATGTGATTTATTTTACCTTTAAAAGATAAAACTCCAGAAGATTTTTTTTAATTATGTTTCTGGAAACCATGGGGCATTTACTTTTAATACAAGTGAATAGAGCAGGAGAAAGGGCCATTTTTAAAAAATGAAAGAAGAAAGGATAAAGGAAGGGGTACAAAGAGGGCACATTTTTATATACTTTTTTTTTGGCAGCCTTCTCTCCAGTTTAATCCTTCAATAACAGCATGAACATACTGGCCACAGTCTCCCATTCACCACTCATATGGGAAATAGCCATCAAAAGGCATCCCCTGACACTCTTTGTGAAGACTTGAACTTCCCCAAGGCCCGCCTCAGAGCACCAGTCACGTCCTTGTTCCTCAGACTGTAGATGAGGGGGTTTAGCATGGGTGTGAGGATCGTATAGAATACAGAGAAAATTTTGTCCTGAGCTGGCGTGTGGTAAGAGTGCAGCAGCATGTATGTCTACATGGCAGCTCCATAGAACAAGGTAACCACAGTTATGTGAGATGAGCAGGTGGCAAATGCTTTCTTCCTCCCCTCCACTGAGCTCATGTGGTGGACTGTGGTCAGAATTCGGGCATAGGAGGCAATCACCACGGAGAAAGGAATCAGCAGCATCAAAACACAGCACACATGCATCACTGTCTCATAGAGGGCTGTGTCTGCACATGCCAAGTTCAGGACGGCAGGCGCCTCACAGAAGAAATTATTAATCTCCCGGGAGTTGCAGAAGGGAAAGCTCATGGTGATGAGGGTTAGGAGGAAGCCATCCAAAGACCCCCCAAACCAGGATCCTGCTATGATCATCCAACAGATCTTGTGACTCATGAGGACAGGGTATCTCAGAGGATTGCAGATGGCCATATAGCGGTCATAGGCCATGAGGCCCAACAAGAAGAATTCTGCTCCCACCAAGGTGACATAAAGAAAGACCTGAGCTGTGCAGCCCACAAAGGAGATGGTCCTTTGGCCCAGCATATAATCAACCAGCATCTTGGGCACAATGGTAGAGATGTACATCATGTCAATGATGGAGAGGTGGCTGAGCAGGAAGTACATGGGAGTGCGGAGGCGTGAGTCAGTGTGGATCAGGAAGATCATGACCTCATTAGCCATCAGTGCAGTGAAGAAGATAAGAGTGACAATGGCAAAAAGAAGTTCTGCAGTACCCTTTCTGCTGAACAGCCCCGTGAAGGTAAAGTCTGTAGAGGATACGTTATACTCTTGCATGGATTCCACCATGGTATTGATATGATCTAGATTCTTACAAATAAAATGATAACATCCCCAGGAACAAAAATTAAAAAATGTGGATTAATTGTTAGGCAGTGAACTTCCAACAGTTGGAAGAAACCATTTGAGAATATTTTCTTGGTACTGATATCCAGCAATTAATCTATTCAAGAAGGTTTTCAATAAAATTTATCATTTAAAATCAATTATCCTTTAAATTCATTGGATAAGAAGATCTTGGCAGGTACTATAGTACCACAGTGATACACATGACAGTTAAGGATGCGCATCATGCCTTACCCATCGCTTTAGAATGTTTGGGCTAAACAACATTTAAACATATTCTGGTCATGTGCGTGTGTGTTTGTGAATGTGTGTGTGTGTGTGTGCATGTGAGAGAGAGAGAGAAAGATATTAAGAGAGACACACAAAGACAGAGAGACAATATGAATAAACTACCATGGATGTAAATTTAAATCACTGTTTTTATTAAATGCATTTTTCTTATGATCGACATCACCACCATCTTCAAAAAATTTTCAGAGGGGCAGAACCAAGCTGGTAGAGAAGTTAGACTCTTCCTGTGGTCCCTCTTACAACAAAGACCCCCAAAAACAAATGAATCAATTATATATGTCAATCTAGGAGCCCTGGACATCAAAGGCAAAGTTGAGGAATCAGACTGAGTGGCGGGAGGAGGGAGAGAGGGTTCACAAGCAGCGAGGAGTTTACATACGAGTCTCCAAAATCAGTGAAAAGCAGCGCTCAATGGGCAAAAGATAAGTACATATGTCTAGCCTACTGTGCCCATCAAAAAACATTCCTTTGGGAAAAACCTCTCTCCCATTTATCTGCCCCCTCCCAGCTCTGCACCCAGGCCGGCCTCTGATACTGCTGCATACCCCGGGCTAGAAGTACAACTCTTCATGTGCCCTGAGCCATTCTTCCTGCCTCAGAGAGGGAGCAAACTAACAACAAGGAAAAAAAAAATGAGCCAGGTCCCCTAAGCTGAGAACTCAAGGCAGTCACAGCTCCTTTGGCTAGGTACAGATGCAAGGGTTCCATGGACTTTGAATGCCTTTCACCCCTGTGTAGGCCCACTTTAACAGCATCAGCCCTCATTAGTATGATACAACAGGGTATATACCTGAAGCCTAACTTCAACTGTATCAGATATATGGTGGAGTGGGAGGCTTATGACATTTGACACTACTCTGCATATTAAGCAGGGTCCTCACCCACCCATATCAGGGGCCTGAGGACTGGTGGCTCCACACACACCACTTAGCCATTCGTGACCAGGTTCAAGAATAAGTGGTGCCTCCCAGTCCTACAGCCAACATCACTGGGAGTCCAGAATCCAGCTGCAAAACCGACCCACCTAGGCACTCTAGGGAACAGGGACATGTGTTCCTCCCAGACACTCAGGGGCAAGCCCCTTGCATGACCCCCTTCTGCAGCCAAATACCTGTACCTACACCAATCACCCCTGCCTGTTAGGACTGTAGATGAGAGCCTGCACCACACACTTAGTGACTGACAACCTGGACATCTGAACAGAATTGATACAAGAAAAGTAAACGGACTCCTAGGCTCATTTACCTAGGAACAGATCTCACCACTTGGACAGAAGACATTAGAGTCTCAAAGGCCTCAATAATCAAACTAGCTCACATGAGCAGCCTATTTGTCCATATCAAAACAAAACAAGAAACTAGGACATAGTAAACAAATGTGAAATAAATAAATATAACTTATTGATGACTTGGAGATGACAGTCAATATTATATCATATAAACAGGCAGACCACGATGGCTTCAGCAAGCTCCCAAAACAAAGACTCAAGGAATCTTCCAGAGGAAGATAATTTCCTGGAATTACCGGAAGTAGAAGAAAAAATATTAATATACAGAACTCTTCAAGGGACCAGGAAGGAGATCAGGCAAAATGCAGAACAAGCCAAGGAAAACACAGATAAAGCAACAGAGAAACTTAAGAAAATTAGAGAAAAGCATAATAACAA